>NC_135720.1:9239660-9483734 GCF_964656455.1 Halichoerus grypus | reverse complement strand
ACCTGGGGACACCAGCCTTGAAGGACAGGGGAAGGGAGAGGAGCCTTTGGAGAGAAGCTACTGGTTAGGGGTGGAGATGAGCCAGAGGACAGTGACATGAATCCCAGAAAGAGAATTCCGTGGAGGGAGGGGTCTGAAGTTCTACCTGCTGCAAAGGTGTCAAGGTGGGACTGTAAGAGTTAGCAGTTCGGAGGTCCTTGTTTTTCAGACAATCACAGTTGTTTGGGGGTGTTGACGTGAGAAGGTTGACAGGGTGCAGGAGACAAACGCAGGCAGGACGTTCTTGCTGGGAACTTTGGCTATGAATGGGCCTGGAGAAGTGGCAGGAGGTTGGGGGAGTCAGGGTCTAATTCTTAACAACTTCAAGGTCCTTTTAACCTTTTTTTTTTTTTTTTTTTTTTTTGGTAGGTTGAGGGGCTCTTGTGGCAAAGGCCAGGTTTTAGGTAGAGGCAGTTGGTGGGCAAGTCCTCTGAGGAGACTGGTGGGTCAGACTTCGGCACAAGGAGAAAACCCGTTTCCCATTTCTCTAAAAGCAGAGGGATAGAGGTGTCAGGTTGGACGCACAAGTAGAACGTCCATGGAAGGCAGGGGACAAGGCAGACCAGCTGGCTTACAGAGCATGGTGAAGCCTTGAGATAGCGCCCCGGAAGCAGGAAAAGGACCTGGCCAAGGCTGGACGAAGGACAGCTGGGCGGAGGTAAGCCTTGAGACCAGAAGCCACGGGGCAGTGCTGACTGCAGGCTGTGGTCTCCAGTATGCCCAGTGTTTCAGAAAGGCAGGTTTCTATCTCTAATGTACAGAATGTTAGATCATCAGATTAACAATTTCTTTAGTCTGGTTACTAAGAGGCATTACTTTACATGCTGCAAGATACGGTATCTTAGCCCCGGTTCCCAGGGAGTGCAGTGTCATCTAGGAGGGTGGGCATTGTGGGCCCTTTGCCCTGCGCATCTGTGACCCACGCACACTGGAGGTAAGATTGGTAGCAATTGTATTTGTGATTGACTCTGTGACTCCCCGAATAAAGATTTGTTTGGCTAGAATTTAGAGCCTTTTGCTTGAAGAGGATATGCTTTTTTTTTTTTTTACTCCCAGCTTTATTGAGATGTAATTAACAAATAAGTTGTGTAAGTTTAGGTTATAGAATGTAATGATTTCATATATGTGTATGTTGCAAAATGATTAGTACCCACAATAAGGTTAGTGAACATATCCATCACTTTACAGAGTTACAGGGTTTTTTTGGTGGTGAGAACTTTTAAGATCTACTCTCTTAGCAACTTTCAGCTATCCAATACAGTATTAACTATGCCACCATGCTGCATGTTACATCCCCAGAACTTAACTCTTCTGATGACTGGAAGCTTGTACCTTCTGACCCCCTTCCCCCATTTCCCTTGAGATTTCTATAATGAAAATACATGGAAGGATTAGCAGTTGGTGTCCCCCGGTGGAGCTGGGTGCAGGGCTTCTGTCAGGCTTACATCTGAGTCCTTAGGCCAGAGTCAGTTGTTTGTGGTCTGTCTTTTAACAGGCATTTGGAATGTAAATCTTAGCTTCTGGTCTGAGGACCACCCTGAGAACATTGTCTTTCCCAGGAATCCGTACTGGCATGGAAAGCACATCTGAGATCCTACATTAATTATGACCACAGTATGCTCAAAGGACCCCAGATACCAGCAATTCTAACAGATTAGTGGAGAAAGATGTGGTCTTTGCTGTTGTTTTTACTGGCCAGGAGAGCTACACCTTTTGCTGTGATCCTGTGCCCAGAAAAGGAAATGTCTCCTGGAACCTAAAATGTTTCTCTGGTTTGAGGCCTGGCCCTGCCCTGCAGTGAGCGCTGCATAACCCCGTTTCACCAGGAATTCCCCATGTCTGACGTTTTCCAGTTGCTGGGCTGTTGGGCTAAGCCAGGCAGAAAGCTTTCACATTCATCTTTGCTGCTTACTGGACTCTCTGACCTCCTGATTTGTTTCTTTGTAAAACTTAGGACCTCTGTTACATGCATGGGTTTCTGAAGACCCTTTGGGGTTGAAGTCCCAGTTACACCACTTAGTTAAGTAATGAGGTGAACTTGGTTACTTACTTGGTGAACTTGCTTACTCTTCTGCACCTAGTGTTCACTTCCGGAAAGTAGATTATGATTATGTCTGTCCTGCCTACAACATTGGAATGCCCTAGGCATTAAATAAGAGGGCCTAACCAAAACACTTCAAAAATTTTAAAGCACCACACAAATGTTAGTTGTTTTTATTATTGTTACAAGTCCAGAGAAGACCTGATTTTCAGTCTTTTTTAACCCTTCCCATGCCACCCAAAAATGTATTTTTCAACATCTTTGTAAAACTATATTGGGGGTGTGGGGGGGGGCAGTGATTGGACCCAAGAAACTTTGATAAGTTTTTTTAAACTAGACTTTGTTAAATTAAGATAATGATACAGATGTATAAACTCTACTTAGAGGCAAAAGTTATTCTATGTGTGTTTTAAGTGTGCTTTTTATTTATGGTGCTCAGAATGCTCTACCCTTGCTCTGCTAAGGTATTTTATTTATTTAAACAAACCTGTCAGTCCTCGGTAGTATGTGGTGTTTTATGAGAGTGGGAGGGGGAGAGGGCGAGGGAGAACTTTATGTACTTGAATTGGTCCACTTGGGAAAAACTGACTCACGTGGATTTATGCCTTGCTTAAGGCAGTTAGCACCTGATTTGTGGAGAACTTCAAGGTGAAGCATTTCTCAGTATCATTATGGGTAACAAGAGATAACAAGTGAATTTATTGGTTCTTGCAGTAAAAGAAGTGTCTTCTATAGGGGTGCCTGGGTGGCTCAGTCGGTTAAGCGTCTGCCTTCGGCTCAGGTCATGATCCCAGGGTCCTGGGATCGAGCCCCGCATCGGGCTCCCTGCTCAGTGGGAAGCCTGCTTCTCCCTCTCCCACTCCCTCTGCTTGTGTTCCTTCTCTCGCTGTGTCTCCCTCTGTCAAATAAATAAAATCTTTAAAAAAAAAAAAAAAAAAAAGAAGTGTCTTCTATAGGCTAGTCATATCTCCTTAGCATGGGATATAAAAAGACTTAATGAGAAATGGTTCTGTACTCACAGGGCTCTTACTTGAGGGTGGGTGACACATTTGTAGGCCAGTAATCTACAAATCATGAAAAATTTCAGAGTACTGAAAGACTGAAAGCACTGTGATAACTTAGATATCATCTGACGATGTCAGAGAACCCTCCAGAAGCAGTACATTTGAATTGGGTCTTGATAGGTGAGAGTCCCCTAACTGAAGAATGGAAACCAAGTCATGCCAACCCAGGCACTGGTAGGGGGGATGTGAAGATAAGCAGCTGGTGTTGGGTGGGGCCTGGGGAGGGCTGGGGTTGGAGACAGGCTGGGCCAGGTCCTGAAGCAGGTGCTAATCCAAGCTGTGGGATCTTTATGCAGTAGGCAGGGCTCATTCATTATATGCACATTTCTCTTCAGTACAGATTCTCTGATATTGCATAAGGAGTAAAATGTGATCTGTTTTGTTGTAAGGTAGCTTTTCATAGGAAGATAGGTAATTATTGCTTTATTCCTTCCTAGGTATATCAAAGGCAGATAATATCTCTAACCTGTAAACTAAATTTCTTCTTTTTTTTTTTGAACTAAATGTCTTAAACACCCAGATTTTATCCTCTCTTCTCAGTTAAATGGACCTTGCCATAAAAGATTTACATTTTTGTCTAATTATGTGATGAGCTGCTCTGTGGGCTTGGGCCCCACAGATTAGCTTTTGGTGTGTTGTTCGGCTTTTGCCCTTTGCTCATTCATTTCATCTGGCCTCGGGGACTTGGTGGTTGTTAGGCACTGTTGGACCAAGGGTCAAAGCTAGCATTTTGATTTTGTTAAAGGAATTGAAGTCTTTGTGCGTTTGCCCTGCCCTCCCCCTTCCGCTCTGAACACGTGAGGCTCGCGGAGCCATGCGTGACAGGAATCACAGATGGCGCGCTGATGCGGGGTGCCTGTGGGCTGAGGATGCCGAGTGTTGCTTCTGCACAGCTCTGCTCCTGTTGTCCCGCTCTGTGTTCTCAGTGGCCTTCTGTCCATCTAGGAGTGTTTCCTGGGGTCCCGTGGAAACAGAGACCTCCAAGAGATGACAGACCCTCCACTCACCTCCTCCTGGGCTTGCGGTCTCCCCTGAGAGTACTGGCGTCTGCCCGAGAGGATGTATTATTAGGTATCATGTACCTTAGGAGCCGTTTCCAGGTTGATAGCTGTCTTTCTGAGTGATGTAGAAGATTAAATTAAAACGAATATTGTTGGCATGCAACAGCGGCAGCTGGGATGTTGCATTTATGAAGAATTGGGTTGTGTTACAGAATGAGTGGGCAGCAATAACTAGAAAATTGGGTAGAAGGAGAAGAAAGAAATCACTAATATTTATTTGGCAGGTTTTGTTGTTCATATGCTTACTAAATGCTGGGGAATATGGAAGATTATAAGAATAGTATCTCACAGGCTCTGAGCAGGTAAAGTAGGCTTTAGCAAGTGAAACCCTCCTAGATAAAGAAGTCTGGCAAGAAGTTCAGCCATGTTGTCATTTCCCCCACCAGAAATCAGCCTGTTACCGCATTTATGTTGCTGTTGGCAGAATTACACGTAATTATTGATGTGGTTGGACTTAGGTCTGCCATTTTGCTGTTTTCTATTTGTCTTACCCCCTTTTTTGGTTCCTTTAAACTACCTGCCTTCTTTTGTTTTAATCAGAATTTTCTTTCATGTATCTTTTTAACCTTTCTGTTGGTTTTCAGTTCTGTTTCTTTGCTATATTTTTTTAGTGTTTATTCTCAGGATTATAGCATTCATCTTGGACTTATCACAATATACTTTAACATTGAATCACTTCTGGTCAAATACAGGAGCCCTACAACAGTACAGTTCGATTTACCTCCTCTCCCCCGCCATGTCGCTGTGGCCATGAGATTGTGCCTTTTCCACTGAGATTAGGACTGTTGGAGGGTTGTTTTTGTTTTGTTTTTTGAACTGTTGGAGGGTTTTTTTTTTTTTTTAAGATTTTTTATTTACTTATTTGACAGAGAGAGACACAGCGAGAGAGGGAACACAAGCAGGGGGAGTGGGAGAGGGAGAAGCAGGCTTCCCGCTGAGCAGGGAGCCCGATGTGGGACTCGATCCCGGGACTCCGGGATCATGACCTGAGCCGAAGGCAGACGCTTAACAGCTGAGCCACCCAGGTGCTCCAAGGTCTGTTGGAGGTTTTTAAGCAGAGCATCAAGAGTAGCTTGGCATTGCTATTGACAGTACATCTGCTGATTATTTGAATAGAGTCATAGTTAATTGTAGTTTTCATAAAATTAAAAAAAAATTATAAGTAGAATGTTTTTCACTGTTTGAAAGTAGCGATGTGTTGCCCCTTAGCATTGAAGGAGATGAGCCTTTGGTCCTTAAAAAGAGAACCTCAAAAGCCCGTTTAGTCAGTGTTCCAGATTGTCGGGATTTTCAGTAGTTTTTCCTTAATTGGTGGATTAGTATTATATTTCATTTAATCAAAAGTGAATCCGTAGCATATAGCTTGCATCTCAAATCAGTTAGCATTTTAAATGTTTTCCTCTCTTAGAGATGCAAGCTTGGTATTATTATTATTATTTTTAGCATTAATACATGTACATTCTTCTCATAAAGACCTGAACTCTGTAGAAATGTATGGAATAAAATGTGAGTTTTCCTCCCAGAGGGAGCATATTAGGGAACTCTCTTGGCACATGAGGAAATCTGCTCTCTGTTATCACTTTCATGTGTATTGCATCTTTTTCTTTTTAATAAAGAGTATGTACTCCTCCAAATTCTACCAACTTCCTCCTGATTTTTGAGGTTTAACTTACAGATGAGTCTCTGCCTGTTCCATCTAGTTTTCCTTATGGCTTAGAACATTTTACAGTCATCAACATAAAAATTTTAGGGGACTTACTCATTTTGCCTCAAGAATATTCAAGCTCTGCCGCTTTGAAAATTTCTCTGGTAGTTGAAAAACTGGTTTAGATTACTTTTATTGGGTTCTACAGAGAAGGTCCCATAGCATCACTGAAATAGCTCTGTTGCATAACTGTCCTGTGTCTAAAAATAACAGTTGAGAGCATCAGCTCTTGCCCAGGGATATGAACCCGCACTCTTGGTAATTTATACTGACTCTGACCACAGACTGGCTTCCAGTATGTCCTGCCAAGTGATCCTTTATAGAAAACACCAAGCTTGTTCCAGTGAAGTCTGATACTGTTGGGAGTTGCTGACAGTACAACAGACAGACTGCGTTTGGTGTCTGTCCAGATCCGAGCTGCCAGCATTGAGGGATTTTCATGACTGTATTTATACTTCTCCCAAGTCTTTGCTGCCCGGGGTTGTAGATTATCTCTGTCTGTGCTACACCCACACACAGAAAGTGTTGTGCAGTAAGTCTGACTCAGAGAAACTCAGATACGAGGTCATGGTCTCTGCATTAGGGTTAGGGTGTGTTTCCCAGCTACATGCTGCTTGAAATTAATACTCCTTTTATTGCCTGTTTTATCACATGAAAAACTGTAGACCCTCCTCTTGCTGGCTAAAGATACAAGGTTACAGATAATTTACAGAGCCTAAAGATAGGCAGATGATTGCTCTGGGATCCAGATGTGGAGATTCTGAGATGACTTTTTTAGGGAGCATGTTAATGTATTGCAGATTGTGCAAAGGAACCAAATATTTGTATATGAGGCGCTGTTACATCTTTGAAGGCACCTAAAATTTTTTTATTCCCTTGAGTGCTAGCTAGATTTTTATCTATTGTTATTTCAATCTCTATTTCCATTTGAGTTAAAGATATGACAGTCACATATGTTTTTGTTTTTATTAAGTCAGTACCCAGTTGGTGTTTGCAAAATCTTACTTTAATGAATGTATATTAAAATGGTGAAATAGGGCGCCTGGGTGGCTCAGTTGGTTAAGCGACTGCCTTCGGCTCAGGTCATGATCCCGGAGTCCTGGGATCGGGTCCCGCATCGGGCTCCCGGCTCGGCGGGGAGCCTGCTTCTCCCTCTGACCCTATCCCCTCTCATGCTGTTTCTCTCTCTCTCTCTCTCTCAAATAAATAAATAAATAAAATCTTTAAAAAAAAAATAAAATAGTGAAATAATGTCACATTAAAAGAAAATTGCAGCTTTGTTTAGAGATGCACAGTTTCTCTTCATTTAGGTGAAAATCAGAGACAATTAGGAATTACTTATAACTTCACCTTTTAAAATAGGTGAAAAAAATCATGAATTTGTGTTAAATATGGAGGAAATGGAACCTACTGCTCAATTGATGAAGGAAATGCACAGTAAGTGAAATGACTAGTAAATAACTTCTCTAGGCATTATTCCTCATTATAATCACACGGCAGGGAAGCTTTTAAATTTAGAAAGGAGAGATAAGAATCTGAATGTTGTGAAAAATAGTAGGAGCTGTCAACTTGTGGTTTTATATCTCACTGGAAGTTAGAAATAACAATGTAAAATTGAAAAATTAAGAGGCACAAAGTTTAGAGGAAAGAATACTGAACTGAAATCAACATACCAGGATTCTAATCTGTCTCAGTCATTTATTTCTTATGAAACCTGGAAGAAGTCTTTTCATTCTCCTTCTTAGCGTCTTGTGTCCCCTTCCTTCTCTTTGGGTTTTTAAAATTACTTCTTTTGAACTCTGCATCCCTTTAGTCCTTCTTCTGGTAACTGTCTGTGGAAGATAAACCCAGTCTTTATGTTTCAGGAAATGTCTTTATTCATCCTCACTCTCCTCGGGTGTGGAATGCTAGGTTCACAGAGCTTTTCCCTCAGAACTTTGAGTATATGATTTCATTGCCTTCGGGTATTCCTCGGTGCTGTTGAGAAGTCTGCCGCCAGCTTCATTATCATCCCCTTTTAACTCGTTTTTTCACTTTCTCTCGATCTTTTTGTCAACATTTTCTCTTTCTCCTTGCTGTTTTCCAGACTCACTACAGCCCACCTAGGAGGAGATTTATTTTTGTCTGGTCCGCTTAGCACTCACTGTGAGCTTTCAACATCAAGATTCACGTCTTCAGTTCTGGAAATGTTTAGCATTCGTTCTGATACTGTTTTCCACCATTCCTTCTAGTTTTGTTTCCAGAAATGCTATTGGATATTTATTCTCAGTCTACCTGTTAGATCCTTCCCTTGTCGGTGAGTGTTTTAGCTCTTTTTTATAATCTAAGAAAGATTTAGTTTACTA
The DNA here is from genome assembly GCF_964656455.1 of Halichoerus grypus. Lineage (NCBI taxonomy): Eukaryota > Metazoa > Chordata > Mammalia > Carnivora > Phocidae > Halichoerus > Halichoerus grypus. Next base: position 9,475,479 of record NC_135720.1, on the reverse strand, counting down.
CTTTTCTCTTTGCCCCTGGTGTGGAGTTCCTCCTATCTGTTGAGTTTTTAATCAGTGACCACATTTCTCATTTCCAGGATTTCAAGTGGACTTTTGTTTTCAAATTTACCTCTTGATTCACTATTAGACTGACTTTGTGTCAAAAAAAATGGGGGGTGGGTGGCTCTTTTTCTTTAGTATCTCTGAGGGTTTTTACACATTGCTATTACAGTCCTTTTCAGTTGGCCACATTTTCATTTTGTCAGGAGTGACTCCATCTGATTGTTGAGCATGTGTCAGTCTTTCTTGAAGTTAGTTTTCCCCCGTGTTGGGCTTTTTTTTCCAGAAGCCTGTTGGAGGTGGGAATCTTTGTCTCTCCCTCTGCCCTCACCTCTCTCTGTGTTGTGGTTCTGCTGTTGTCTGCACCTCACCCCAGGCGCCTCGCTCAGCACCAGGTCTTAATGGGAGGGCCAGGCTCCTGTCCTTCTTGATGCTGAGGGGAAGGCAGGTCGAGTCCCTCAGGCAGGTTTTGGTTGCAGGCTCTCTGCTTCGTGAGGCCGTTCCAGGGGTTGGCTTTAGCTCAGCCATAGTCCCCAGCAGAGGTCCCAGGAGCCTTTTCCGTTTCTCTCCACAGGCAGAGGGTGCTTCATCCAGCCCGTGTGGTTCATTCATGCAGCGAGTCTTGCTCTGAACCATTGGCCCCCACCCCCATCCTCCCCAGCCGCAGGCACAAATGTGCGGTTGGCTGCGGGTTCCGCTCCAGGCCTCTGCCCTGTTTCTGCACAGTCCAGCCCTGGCTTCAGCCCCTGTTGCCAGCAGTTCTGTTCCACGTGTCTTGTTGCTCTTGTTTGTAAACATGGCCGACTTCCTTCCTCCGTTCCTCCCCCACTTCCTCTCCTCCTAAACATATTTTATTTATTATTCCTGTCATTTGGAGTAGTGAGTAGGATTTAAAACCTGAATTCACAAGGCATCCTGCCTGGAAATGCTACATCTTAGTTTCTTCCTCTTTACTAAGTGATCTTGAAGATCCCTCCCAGCTCCAGAACTTCCAACCTCCCCATAGGTTCTAGGCGACAAGAGGTTCTAGGCGACAAGTTTACCTGTGGAGTCACATGTTTGGCACAGCACGGGCACCCAGTCACTCGCCAGTCCCTACGGATCTGGGCAAAACAAGCTTGTGAATTAGTGATCTCAGAAGAGGTCTAAAGTGGGGCGGCCTCTGCAGAAGCTCTTCCAGTTACTTTTTGCCTTCCCATTTATTATTTTTTTCACACTGGACTTTTTTTTTGTAGGAAAAAAACAGACCCCAAACCTCTCTAAGCCATAAGAGTAATGTCTTGGTTCTGACTGGCCCAGAGATCACATAGCTGTGGGAATGGAGCTGGCCCCATATCTTCTGTCTCTCCCCACATATATCTCCTTGCCTCTGGCATGACTTCAGAGGCCTGGGTGCTTCCAGAAACAGCTTAAGAACTGGGACTTGTTTTCATTTTCTACTAGGAAGTAATAGATTTTCTAGCAATCTGACTATTCCAGCATGGCCCAAAGGGGACTCAAGAAGGAACAGAAGAGGGGTCATTGTTAGAAGGAGAGGTGGAATTTATTTTTCTACAAGCCTCTGAGGTCTCTTCATGGATGATCACTAGAACTGTTTGTTTATGTTTTACAAATCATGTTCGGTGTTGAACTGCCAAAATTGCAGTTAACATTTTTTGAAAAATAAATAACTTAGGAAGTAGCCGTGGGGTATCTGTTTAAAACTGGAGGTGCAGACTTTGTTTTAAAAAATAGACCTACAAAAAGGCTGAACATACACTGAAGCACTCCCTACACTTTAATAAAAATGATATTTAACCATTCCTAGTTAAATTTTAAAATTAGACTAAAGAATTTAAACTTTTACAAATAGCGTATTAAATTTGGTGGGCAGAAATTCTAAGGAAATATGAATTTGATTCCAGTCTGATGATTCTCAGTGATTCTCTTGTTGTTAACCTTCTCAGTAGAAGAAGTTGGGGATGAACTACAGTTTTAGGGAATCAGCTGCTACTATAGAAGAGGGAATGAAGGCCTGGCATTAGGAAGTAGGTGATAATGGAGGAGGAGGATGGGCTCCTTAGTGAACCCACGGGGAGAAGGTGGTGCTGTTGGGACCAAATGTCTGGGCCTGCATTCTGTCACCCCTGAACTCTCTGGGATACACAGGTGCTACCAGATCTTTAGAACATCAGGCCCTCAAAGGTGGGCCCGAAAAAGTGATGTATTGAATCTCACAGAATTTGAGCTGTCCACAAATTTGCTTTTGATGGTTCTGTTGCCTCTATATTGGTTTGTCTTTAAAAGAAAAGACTGTTTATAAAATGATCAGAATTTTTGCATGAAGAATTATGATCATTAATGCTGAAGTGATTTATAACAGAATTGAGTTGTTCTCTTCAATTTAACTGCTTGATTCAGTGTAATGTTCTTAGCCCTTTTGAACAGCATCTGATACGTTTTTTTGTCTTATGTTTAAAGCATATCAGGAACCATCCCTCATAGCATTTGTGAATTGGGCTAATTGACCCAGTTGGTTAAAAAACACTCTGTTGGAGAGAGGGGGAGTATTGCTGCAGCCTCTGGGTTGGCCAATTAATTGCTTTCAGTTTTCTGAACACAGAGCCTTGGTTCCAGAAGAGGAAGAGATCCTCGTATTGTCACTGCAGAAACAACTTCAGGATGCATGACTTGGTCGTGGTGTGTGTGACAGTACTTTTGTCCTTAAATACACACACACACATACACACACACACACTCTTTTTCAAAACATATAAAGATTATATAGTTGCCCCTGGCGTGAGACAGGCAAAGAGTTCAATTTTAAATAAGTTTTTATCTTTGCAGGATTTGTACAGTGTTCAGAAGACTTTTCTTCATCATTGTAGTACAAAGAATCCTTATCATGGGGTTCTAGGTCTCTCTGTGACTGTAACCTTGCAGGAAAATGTGCTATGATGTAGTTTTATCTCTTTGGAAGGTACTTGTTATTTTATAGTGCCAAAGAGCCATGGAGAAAATAGGGTGCCACGTTTCATGAAGTGTCTCCCTTTATATCTTATTTGAATCAGTTAAAAAAATACAAATCAATTTTCATTGAAAGGCCATGATTTTAGCCTTAAGATAGCCTGTATTTTTGTGCAGCTTGTTTTGTTGTGGCTTTGTGGTGACCGTCATTTTACAAGGGAGGAAAACTGAGTGTGAGGAGGCTGTGAGTTAGCCTTGGCCATGTGAGGAGGCCAGAGCAAGAATGGGACCCCGAGACTTAGGGTGTCCGTCTGAGTGGATAACTTCATTGTATCTCACATCAGGACGTCTTCACTTGAGACTTTTAAAGGTGGGAGCTGATGGAATTTCTAGTATGTTTTTAAAAGCAAGGTGTGCAGAGCAGATGATGCTGTCATCTGGTGTTGGTAAACCATATATGTGTGCTTCTATCTGCGTAGACTGCCTCCGGAAGGATACACAAGCAAATGGTTACCGTTGGTTGCCTCTGGTTGTGGTAAATTATGCAGTGGTGACAAGATGTTGGTGGAGTCAGATAGGCGCTCTAACTTTAGGCAATTTATTTAAAGTCTCTAAGTCTTGTTTTTTTTTTTCTCTTTTAGAAAATGAGGAACGTGGGTAGACATGGGATGTGTTTGATATCCAGTCTGCATCCACCCCTCATGCCAGGCATACCCTTTCCTGCCGGAGCTCCTGCTCAGCTTCCAGGGTGGCCACGGGTGGTCTGATGACCTTGGCCTGGGCTTTGGAGTTCCCTCGCCAACAGCGATTGGCTCAGGAATGGGGTCTTCTGACTTCTGGTAGCGCATCTAAGAACAAAATTCTTTTTCTTTCCCACTGGACTTGAATGAGAAGAGCGTGTAAGATTTGGAGCTGGAGAAAAAGCCAACATGGAGGAGAGCATGGAACCTGTGACATCTGAAGCTCATTCTGCTCCTGGCCCATGGCTAGACTCCTCACATGAGCCAAGAAACACACTTTTTGGCTTTAGTTAGTCTCTTGTCGTGTATGTCAGAAGACAAAATCCCAATATATATAGGGTAATAACATTTAAATTTCAGGGTTACTGGATGATTAAATGGCATTTATCGGACAGTGCCTGGCACATAGAAAGCAGTCAGTGGTCATTTTTAGAATATTTAGACGTCCATCTCACATTTTGCCAAGATGTCCGTCTCACATTTTACTAACTTGCTCTCAGGTAAAGTAGAGGCTACAAGAAAGATTATAACAAACTATTTATTTAGTTCCTTAGCCTGGCACAAATATACTTCTATTCAAGGCCAAATACTTTAAGATAAAATAAAAGTCCCTTTGATATATTACAGCCAGGAAGCACTAGCTCTGCTTAGTTTCCAGAGTTGATTTGAATCCCCTATTGTTTTCTAATTTCAAAAAAAGAAAAAAACAAACCACAATTCCATTCTATCTGCTAATTAAAAAAAAAAGAAAGCTGTGTTGGGTGACTTAAAATAAAAAAAAAAAAAAAAACAACCAAAACCAGGAACTCTGGTTTATAGTCATAAAATAGGCAGGGACTGATCATGCATTCAGAAGACACCAGTACGTGAGGATTTTGACCCCCTCCCTCCTTCTCCAGCTCCACTGAGGCAGAATTAGAACAGGCAGCTATAGAGATGGAACTTTTTTTTTCTTAAGCTGTTAACATTGAACCCCAGAACCCATTGGATTACATAATAGCAGAAATATCATTGTTGGTTTTCTGACATTGCAGTACTCTCCTAAAAGTGCAGTGTGGCATACTTTTTAAAGATTCAATTGAATTAAACATCAATTTGTATTTTGAAAATTTGAGTTGTGTGAGATAATTGGGAAGGCCCTGGAGTGCTTCAGTAATGGTTGAGCATCATTGTTCTTAATGATAGAAATGAACTCTCAAACACAAGCATTTTATACACTCTAGCTAACCTGATTTTTAAGATAAAAATGTTTCTAATGCGTATAGAACTCATGGCCCCCATCTGCAATAATCTTGACATTTTTTTCCCCTTAGGACTTTATATGATTATCTCATCCCAGGCACCATATTTCCAGAGTGTCTTTTTTATTACCAACAAGTATAATATGCAATGTATGGTTTCGTTTTTGTTTTTGCTGCTTTGTTACTTTCACATTCTGAAAAAGGAGCACACACTGTAGCAAATTAGAAAACATTAGGCACAAATATCAAGGAATTGGGAAATCAAGCTGATATTTAGATTATTTTCACGCAGTAATAATGGAAACTGGGTTGCATTCGGCATCAGCATGCATTACCGATAATGAACAAGGTCTCACCAGCTTGATGCTGCTTAGACAGAAAGAACCTGAAGATGAAAACAGGTAATGAACAGAGTACAGAGCTTACCTGTAAATAAATGCAAAGTCAGTTCTTACAGAGAAAATGTGGTCTTATATGGAAAATGTAGTCTAATAATGGTGGTACGAGGAATTGCTACAATCATAGTTTATACTTAACGTAGCTCTGACATAGCTCTCCCTGCCCTCCCGGCACTGTGCTAAGCACTCTCCCGGTACTAACCTACCAAGTCCTCTCAGCAAACTTCGGATGCAGGTGCTGTGCCCGCCCCATCCTGCTGGGAGTCGAGGCGACTTGCTCCCGGGCACCCAGTTTGAAAGTCTGGAGGGAGGGGGGGAGGGAGCTAGTGCTCTTCATTTATTCACCTGTCCTGCCTCCCAAGTGGAGCTTTCCTCAGTGAGCCGCTGGGTGAGCCGCTGGGTGGGCCGCTGGGTGGGCCTCTGGGTGGGCCGCTGGGTGGGCCTCTGGGTGGGCCTCTGGGTGGGCCGCTGGGTGGGCCTCTGGGTGGGCCTCTGGGTGGGCCTCTGGGTGGGCCTCTGGGTGGGCCGCTGGGTGGGCCTCTGGGTGGGCCTCTGGGTGAGCCGCTGGGTGGGCCGCTGGGTGGGCCTCTGGGTGGGCCGCTGGGTGGGCCGCTGGGTGGGCCTCTGGGTGGGCCTCTGGGTGAGCCGCTGGGTGGGCCTCTGGGTGGGCCTCTGGGTGGGCCTCTGGGTGGGCCTCTGGGTGGGCCGCTGGGTGGGCCTCTGGGTGGGCCTCTGGGTGAGCCGCTGGGTGGGCCTCTGGGTGGGCCTCTGGGTGGGCCGCTGGGTGGGCCTCTGGGTGGGCCTCTGGGTGGGCCGCTGGGTGGGCCGCTGGGTGGGCCGCTGGGTGGGCCTCTGGGTGGGCCGCTGGGTGGGCCTCTGGGTGGGCCTCTGGGTGGGCCGCTGGGTGGGCCGCTGGGTGGGCCGCTGGGTGGGCCTCTGGGTGGGCCGCTGGGTGGGCCTCTGGGTGGGCCGCTGGGTGGGCCTCTGGGTGGGCCTCTGGGTGGGCCTCTGGGTGGGCCGCTGGGTGGGCCGCTGGGTGGGCCTCTGGGTGGGCCGCTGGGTGGGCCTCTGGGTGGGCCGCTGGGTGGGCCTCTGGGTGGGCCTCTGGGTGGGCCGCTGGGTGGGCCTCTGGGTGGGCCGCTGGGTGGGCCTCTGGGTGGGCCGCTGGGTGGGCCTCTGGGTGGGCCGCTGGGTGGGCCGCTGGGTGGGCCGCTGGGTGGGCCTCTGGGTGGGCCTCTGGGTGGGCCGCTGGGTGGGCCTCTGGGTGGGCCTCTGGGTGGGCCTCTGGGTGGGCCGCTGGGTGGGCCTCTGGGTGGGCCGCTGGGTGGGCCTCTGGGTGGGCCGCTGGGTGGGCCTCTGGGTGAGAAAGCCGAGGCGAGCTGCTGCCACAGAGACTGCGTCAGTTGCAGGAGCGCAGCACGCACTTGATCGAGTGCAGCGCGTACCTTTCTCTCCATCGTCCCTGATGGCTTTGCACTTGGACCATGCCCGGATGCCATACCAGGCCTGACAGTGTAGGAAATTCTTGAAAACAATTTGTTCAGTTCCTCTTCCAGTTTCAGAGTTGATCTCTACATGGTTAATACTGTCTGAATGACATGAATGCTTTTCAAGGAAAGGACATTTGGATGAAACAGTTTACAGCAATCCCAGGTATCTGAATGGTTAACTCCTCTAAGAAGCTCCCTTTACGCTCGTCAGTCCATGTGGGTTTTTCCTTAGGATTTATTCGTAATAGCGATTTACCCACTGCCTTGTAATATGGTATGTTTTTAGTTATTTTTCATGTTGATACGTTCAGCAGATGTTTATTGAGCCCCTACTGTGTTCTCGTCATTGGAGATAGGGATTTAGGACCAAAGCGGCCCTTGAAGACCAGGCAGTTTCCATACAGGCAGAGAGACCAGGAGATCTCAGTGAGAACAAGTGTAGTTCAGAGGCGAGCATGAGAAAGGTTTCTTTTTCCTTTATCTTGTAAGGTACGTCAGACTAAGAGGCTGAACCTGTGTGGACGCATCCTGCTCGTTTGGAACCTTGACTGTGCACACTGTCTCTGCAGTTCGTGGTTTCGGTGGTGCCGTGAGGACGCTGTCAGTAACAGGGCAGCGCGGGGCCTGCTTGGCTGCAGGTGCCCCTGGGAGCAGCTGGCAGATGTCGCCGGCAGTGAAGTGGTAGGGCGCACGTACCGCAGATACGGGTGGGTTGCTGGGTTACATTGATTTTCCAAAACTGGGAAGAAACTGTGGAAGAGTTTTGAAATGCAAAGGAAATAACGTACTTACTGTATTAGTTTTCTAGGATTGGCCCCCCAGTTTGGAGCTCCACCAGGTGGGAGAGGACCAGGGAGCAGGTCAGGAAGTCTGCTACTGGCAGCAGAGTCCCTCCCTTCTGCTCCTCATGTCATCTGAGGTGCCCCCCATGTTACTTCAGGTATCTTAGAAGTGGCCAGACAGGCTTGTCTGTAAGCACATTGCTCTTCCAGGAAATACTATACTGTACCAGCGAGCATAAAATAGGAGTTTCTGGTTTCAGCTTTTCAGCAGTGAATTTGTTCCTGAGTGTTGCCTCCTAGGAGTCAATATAAAACAGGTCTGAAATGTAACATTCTCCTATAGGGCTTATTAAGGGTATTTCTTGGTGTGTTTATGTAGTTGTCAGGTTATTATTATTATTTTAAAGATTTTATTTATTTGACAGAGACACAGCGAGAGAGAGCACGGGGGGAGGGAGGCAGAGGGAGAAGCAGGCTCCCCGCTGAGCAGGGAGCCCGATGTGGGGCTCGATCCCAGGACCCTGGGACCATGACCTGAGCCGAAGGCAGACGCTTAACGACAGCCACCCAGGCTCCCCTGTCAGGTTATTATTTTTATCTTTAAAATTGAGGCCTTGCTATGCTTGCCTAAACTAAGTAAAAGTTAAAGAAGTCAAGTTCTCACTCATAATTTAAACAATTAGATGGGAGGTTTTTTTAAAAGTTAGGATTTTCTTTTTCATTACTTGTTGGCAATTCAGTATGTGTTGTGTCCTTCTTCCTCCACTCGTCAAACATTTGCTGAATACCTACTGTGTGTCAGCATTTGGTGCTGGGAATAGAAAGCTGAATAAAGTATGGTCCTTCCCTCAGTAATGAAGTGGTTTGGTTAAGGAGATAGGCCCACACAAGTCCAGTATAATGGGACAGCCAAAAGAGAAGGATGTGAAGGTGCTAAGGAACACGGAGACAAGAGAGAGCCGTGCTCGCTAAGGATGGGAGGGGTTAACCAGAGCAAGATTTACAGAGAAGTTAGATTTGGTCTGAGTTTTGAAGAGGACAGAGACAGACCATCACTAAGTGGTGAGGAGAAGGCTAGCTTTGTGGTGAAGAAGGAGGTTTTAAGAGACACTGACCATAGCAAAAAGCACAGGACGTTCAGTTTCATTCGCAAGTACTTACTACCTTGCATTCCTTACCTGGCAAAGACTAAACCAATATATAAAATGCAAGAATATGTTGAGATCTCCATGAACCAGAACTCAGTCTAAGACTCCAGAATAATGGGGACAAAGAATAATGTGACTGAATATAAATTTTAAACTGTTATGGGCAGAGATGAGTGAGATTGTTGTGATTTAGTGGAAGTGAGGCGGCTGGGCTCTGCCCCAGAGGCCACCTCTCCTTGTGCTGGCAGGGGCCACAGTTCCAGGTGAGGGAAGAGCAGAGGCACGAGGGCCACAGAGAGCATGCGGTGTCTAGGGAAAGGTGAGGACAGCATGGGATGGGCAGCCCCCTCCCCAGGCCCCTCTTTCTTGCTGGCTTTCCACTGTTTTGAGTTATCTGTTGCTGTCTTAGAAGTCACCCCAGAACTCAGTGGCTTAAAACAGTGGTACTGTTTGTAATCTCTCATGGTTTCTGTGAATTCAGGACTCAGGAGCAATTTTATTTGGCAGTTCTGGCTTAGGGTCTAACATGAGGCCACAGTCAGATGGTGAGGGACTGGTGTTGGGGCCATCTGGAAGGCTTTTCATTTTCATGTCTGGTGCCTGAGCTGGAAGAGCCCTCCTTGGGCCTCTCTGTCTCGCTGTGGTCTGTCTACATGGTCTCCTTAGCATAGCTGGACTCTTCACTTGGAGCCTCAGGCCTCCAGAGGCATACATCTGTGTCCTAGAAGAATACAGGTGGAAGCTTTATTACCTTTTCTGACCTAGTCTTGAAAGTCACACAGAAGCACCCGCATCTCCTCTGCTGTTGTCAGAAGCCTGCCCAGATTCAAGAGGAAGGAACTTAGATCCCACCTCTCAGTAGTGGAGTTTCAGTGTCATTGTGTAAAAGCATGTGAAACAAGATAGATTAGTTGGCCCTCTTTGGGAAATACAGCCTGTCACAACCACAGAGTCTGGAAGAGCTAACAGCTTGCTTTCTCAGCTCTCTTATGGGATGTCAGTGAGACATAAGGAGGAGTTGGCTGGCAGCCCTGGGAAAACTTTGTTTTCCACATAACAGGAGTAGTCATGGCTGTTACTACCTGATGCTTACCCTACTGAAAATGGCTGTTATGCCAGGAGCTGTGGCAGCCATCTTGTGGCCATGAGGAAAAGGCCAACGAATCAGAGTGGCTGGCTCTGGCAGTCTCATAGTCGGTTCAGGCTGTTGTAACAAAGGTCCATCGTCTGGATGGCTTTTAAACAACAGAAACTTATTTTGCATAGTTCTGAAGGCTGGGTGTCTGAGCTCAGGGTGCCAGCACGGTCCGGTTCTGCTCACGGCCCTCATCCAGGCCACAGACTGCTGACTTCTCATTGTTACCTCACATGGTGGAAAGGAAAAACTCTTACTTGTCTGACATACTGTTTCTCAGGTTTCTGTCGCTTATACCTGAATGCTTTCTAATTGAGATAGTACATGATATTACATAATATGAGATAGGTGAGTTGGTAAGATTTTTTAAATTATTACTACATGAAATTTTAATGGGCAGTGGGAAGCCATTTGAGCTTCTTGTGTAGAGTGTGAAATCAGTCTGGTAATGAAGTATTTCTCACAAGTTTGCTACATGCCCAGCACTATGTTATTATGCATAAGGGGGATAAAAAAGCCCCAAATAACATGACTGTTGCTAAGTAACTTATAATTTACTTGAAAAGAGAAAAGCAAATGGGTAATAATAACAGACATGTATTATGTGCAGCTCTTTATGTGCCAGGTATTATGCTACGGATGTGACATGAATTATCGAATTTAAAGTCAGAAATATGTGAGGAAGGTATCCCCATTTTTTTAATAGATGAGGAAACAGATGCTTAGAAAAGTTAAGTAACTTGCCAAAGTTTAATTATAAGGTATTCTGTTGTTTTCAATGTAAGAAGAATTTGCCCTAGAAGTACAGAGTTTTCTAACCCTCACTTGACAGTCCTTTAGCTCACACCTCAAGCCTCTGCCTTTGTGCGAGCCACCAGCCCGGGTGTTGAAGATGTGGAACCAGCACGAGGGGAGCTTGGCTTCTGAGGAGCCAATCAAGCAGGGCGGCCGAGTTCTCCAGAATCACATGTGGAATGGTACAACATTTATCGAGGGCCTTCTGTGAACTAGGACATTTTAATATATTCTCTTGGCAATGCATCGAGGTAAATTTTAATAATGATAATTTACTGTGGTATAACACACCATTCCTAAACTCAGTACTTAAAACACCAGCTGTTCATTTAGCTCAAGATTGTGTGCGTGAGCAGTTGGGCTGGGCCGAGCAAGGTGGTTCTTCTGGTCTTGTCTAGACCCAGTCATGTATCTGTGGTCAGCTACCAGGGAGCAAGGCAGCTCTACTCTGTGGCCTGGCAGGCTGTCGGTTGGTATGACAGGGGCAGCCAGGCCACATGTCCTTCATCCCACAGCCTGCTCTGGGCTTGTTATCATGGCATTGTGCAGGATTCTGAGAGAGGCAGAAGTGTTCAGGATCTCTTGTGGCTAAGGCTTGGGACTGGCACATCCTATTTTGTGCAGTGTTCTGTTGGCCAAAGTCACAGGGCAAGCCCCGATTCAAGGGATAGGTAAATAGGCTTTCCCTCCTGATGGGAGTGACTGTGCAGGGTCACACTGCAAAGGGGAGGAGATGAATTGCGACCATTTTGCAGTCTGCCCTCAAGTAGTATAGCAGAAATATGTGCCAAGTGCATTGGGACTTAAAGGAGTGTCTCCAGGGTTTCTATCTGGGGAGTATGGTGATACCATGCACAAAACTTGAGTGACTGGGGTGGTAGGGCAGTTTTGGGCGGAAGGTAAGTTCAGTTTGGAAATGTCGAGTTAGAGGTAACTAGGTTATTCAAGTAGAAGTGAACTTGTATTTAATTGGAAATTTGGACCTAGAGAAGTCAGGGTACAAGAGAGAGTGATAAGTGGAACCATGAGAGTAATCTCAGTCTTTGAGGGAGGAGAGTGGAAAGCCTCACTGCTCTTGGCAAGGAAACTGGCCTCAGGAGGACCAGGCTGGGACAGGGAGACCAGGTGAGGGCTCTGGAGTTACCTACGAGACACACCAGGCTGCTGGCATATGTGATGACGGTGGGAGTGGTTGGATTTGGGACATATTTTGAAGGTAGAGGGGCTCCTGGGTGGCTTAGTTGGTTGGGTATTAGACTCTTAGTTTTGGCTCAGGTCATGATCTTAGGGCTTCACGCTCAGCGCAGGGTCTGCTTTGGATTCTCTCTCCCTCTCCCTCCAGCTCTCTCTCTCTCTTTCTCAAATAAAAAAAATATATATCGGTAGAGATGACAGGATTTACCACCTGAGATGTGAGAGAGGAGGAGAGGACTCAGAGCTTTCTGGGCTGATCAGCTGGAGGATGTTTACTGAGGCAGGGAAGAGCAAGTGCCACGTTTGGGGCGTTGACAAAGGAGCCTGGAGTTCAGGGAGGACATTGAGATGAGATAAAAATTGGGGATCATCTGTATATAGCTGATATTTAAAACCACTTAAGCAAAAGCCACTAGATTGGATGAGATCACCTAGAGGTGCTGTCAGGACGAGATCAGGGGCTGGATTAGGGTGGTGACAATAGGAATAGAAAGTGGGAAATGCAAGAATTATTTAAAAGAAAAATGAACGGTACTTGGTGATAGATACGATTTAAGACCTTAAGGAGAAGGTTTTACAAGTATCTCCTAGATCTCAAGAGGAGTGTGAAGGTAAAAACAGAGAAGCTTCTTGGTTTCATTTACTTTAAGATCTTGTCAGCAGACAGTTTATTACTGTAATCTTTGTTATAGGTTGTACCTGTGATCAGTTGAGGTGGGAGGTCTCTTGGGGCCCTTGGCGGGGGTTCATCACGCTCTGCGCATAGCCCCTCGCCGGCGCCCGAGGCACGCTGTCCCCTTTACTTTGGCAGTACCACAGAGTTAGAAAACAGTTATGCTGAACAAATGTTTCTCAGCCCTGGAATGGCCTTTCTATGTTTAGCAGCCAGGCCTTAAATAGTTCACTTGGTTCTGTCTCACCACTTTCAAGCAAAACAGAATTCTAGAAGAAATGCTCTCGACCCAGGTTTTAGTCAGTGTTGCTCTGAAGGGAAGGGCAATTTGGTAAAGTTGTTTGTATGAGAAGTTGGACTAAGTAAGACTTGGGGGCTACACAGATGATTTTTTATTTGATAAGAACCCAGGCTCCAGACAAAAAGACAGAGGTGACAACGTGCTTGCCCTGAGGCCCTTGTCTGGTGAGGAAGTCAGACACATCATGGGCGGCAGCCTGTTGGGTAGGCCAAGTGGAGGGCTGCTCAGAGCCCCGCAGTGGCCCTGGGGGTCAGGGTCGGAGAGTGCTTCCTGCACGTGCACACTGGCCCTCACTCTTGGGGATGTGGGGCATGACTGCAGGCAGGAAGGGAGGCACTTCATGGTTTTACTTGACAGGGAGTTTTCTCTTTCAAAGTAGTATTTCTTTGATTTCTGACTTCCTCTGGGCCTCCAGAAAGCAAATGCAGTGCCATCATTTTATCTGAGAGTCTGTTCTTGAATTTTGATGTTTGGGATTTTAGAAGGTTATGATGCACATACCATAGAGTGTGGAAGACTTCTTACAGGGTGGAGCATCACCTTGTAATCAAACATAACATTTCAGCACTGCTCACTAAATGGTATGAATAAAGGCTTCCTAGAGCCTTGGGCCAGTTCAGGACAGATTTTGTAGCCAAATAAGTCAGCTCAGGTTTTGTCATCAAATGAGTTAGTGAAACGCCACAGATTTTCAGAGATTTTTAGAGTTCAGAATTGTGGATAATTGATGGTGGACTCATATTCCAAATGTAGGACTCTTGCTTTTTATTTTCTTCTCCTTTTATGGCCTTGATGTTCATGAGTGTTGTGGGGCCCGTTTTAGAATGTGGGGATGAAAGGACCGAATCTGTGGCTTCCAGTGCAGGATGAACTCTGCATTCTGAGCTGTAGGAGCCAATTGCTGCCAAGAAGACTCAGGTGTATTTATTCTTAAGTAAGGGTAATAGTATAGTTTCATTTACCTTTCTAAAAGCTCAAATTATGAATACTTAAATTCTCTCTATGAAACTTCAGGTAGAATGAATTGCAAGCCCCAGTTATTTGTTTGCCTGTAGGTGTCCCTTACAGGAACAGGGACACAGGAAGCTCTTTTCAGGTAGGTAACGTGCTGGCATCTCGCGTAGTAGACACGTGTGCCGGCACATGTCTGTAGGAAAGGCAGGAATAGGAGGAGGAGGTAGGGACGTGACTGTAACCTGATGCTTAGACAAGGTCTCCCATGTTCATCAGAAGCTTCCAGAGGTGGCGTTGTGCTCTCGTGTATTAAATTCTCGTGGGCAGACTTTAAGAAACAGGGTTCTAGGAATTCATCTGCCTGGGTGACTGGTCTGGGGTTGGGGAAAATTTACATATACCTACATCTATCTGATTAGTTTTGGGCTCTGCCCAAGGTCTCTTGTACCTGCTAATCCTTGAGAAGTGGAAGGCAGGAAATTGGTTTCAGTGCCCTGTGAAGTTCTGGGGACTTTCCCTTGTAGTTGAATGGGAAGACAAACCTTCCAACACTGTAGTTCTCCCCCTATAAGAGGATAATGGAATCCCTCCTGTCTTCTTCATTTGCCAAATTCCTCTGGGCAGCCTAGTGGACAAGAAAGAGCTTTGGAGACCAGCAGACTAGGGTTTGAATCCTTGGTCTGCCATTCCTTACTAGTTTCTTCTTGGTAAAACTACCTTAAATCTCTGAGCTAGGTTCTCATCTCTGAAGTGATGATTAATAGATAAATTCTACGTCACGGGTCTGCAGCAGAGATGAAATACTTTCAATAATGTGGTGCAGGACATGCCACTCAGTAAGCCTGGAATAATGAAAGTTCCCTTTCATCACTGCCTATCTCTTTGTATGCCAGGAGACTTGTGGATAGCAAGTCTGGCATTTATCTGGGAAGTTGAGATGTTATTACAGCAAGGGTTGACATATTAATTAGAGCAATGTCCTTTTCATGTAAGCGAGTCAAATACCATAATAAATACCATTAATCTTGGGAAGTTGAAAAGGAAACCCCAAGAGGCAAAGAGAGCAGTGCTGAAAAAGGAGTGAGAACTTGGGGTGAAGGATCAAGGTCACAGCCAATTTAGCTACCAGTGGGTCATAAGCATTTGCTGGAGCCGTTTGGCAGATTTTGTTGAATCTGGGACTAAATGCAACCCATCCTGCCATGGACCATTCTGCTCAGCACCTGCCTCAAAGTCCTATCGTCATTAAGGTGTAGAAGCTAGATTCAAACCCAGTCTTGTAACCTCAGATCTGGGCTCCTTCCTTCCACCTTACTGTCTCTTAGGATACCACCATCTACCCAGTGTATATTTGATAGGTGTCAGTGATGATGAAACTTTACTTTGTGAATTCTGTGACATCTGTGTCCTGTCTCCCCTGCCTGTAACATGGGGATATTTATATCTACTTTTATAGTACTTCTGTGAGGATTACAATGGAATGGTTCAAGTAAAAGTGGCACACACAACAATTTTACAGATATTTTAGGTCTTATTATCAAGATGTGGATTTACATTGGGTTAGAGTAGTGCCTGTTTTTAAGGTCATGCATAACTAACTTGGAGATGAAGCTTTTATAAAGGTGAATAGGTATGTGCCATGAGGATTATAGGAGGGACAGATAACTAACCCACACCTGGGATGGGGCTGATGGGTGAGACCACAGCGACTGGGAACTATGCTTTGAGCTGGACTTGAAAGGTCCAAGGGATGCAGGTGGGCAGAGGCAGGCCTCTCTGAGTGTGCGGGTGCAGCGGGAGTAGAAACCTAGGGATGGTTCCTCAGAGCACACAGCACAGAGATATGACACTGGTGTGGTGTGCTCACTGCAGACTGTAACACAGAATCGTGATTTTCGGGATTAAATGATGACTTTCAGCAGGGCTGATTGGATGGGCACACTTGGTGAACCCTCTGTTACAGAGTTCCAAAGTGGGTGACTCTGACTCTTCTAGGAGTTGAATGTGGCTTGGAAAAAGCTTTGAAAGAAAACGAGAATAAAAGAAGAGCTGGATTTGGCAGGGAGTAAGTGGGTGAGGATCCATGCTGCAGAATGAGATACTATCACAAGACTGGATAGACGAGGTGGGTCCAGCAGGGGTTGCCTGGACTGTAATAGAAGCAGTAATATTCTGTTTCTTTGAAACGTATCATCTCAAAGATTCTGAACACAAGTGTTTTCTAGCATCTAAAGCCAATTCTTTTTTTTTTTTTTAAGATTTTATTTTTTTATTTGAGAGAGAAAGAGAGAGGGAGAATGCGAGCAGGGGGTAGGGGCAGAGGGAGAGGGAGAAGCAGACTCCCTGCTGAGGACCTGGACCTAGACATCATGACCTGAGCTGAAAGCAGGCCCTTAACCGACTGAGCCACCCAGGCGCCCCAAAACCAATTATTATATTCCCTGAGCACAGTACACATTATGACGAGGTAATTTAATTTTGAAATTCGACTTTTAGTATAAGAACTGTATGCTTGTTTAACATTAACTTTCCTGTCTTTTTTTTTTAGAGAGTGGGGGGAGCGGGTGGGGGAGGGGGCAGAGGAAAAGCAAGGGAGAGAGAATCTTAAGCAGGCTCCATGCTCAGCGCGGAGCCCAGTGTGGGGCTCAGTCTCCCAACCCTGAGATCATGACCTGAGCTGAAATCAAGAGTCGGACGCTTAACCGACTGAGCACCCAGGAGCCCGCCACCCCCTTTCTTTTTTTAAAAACTTCCCTGTCTCCTTATTAGTTGCAGTGGTTGGTCCTTTCTTCAGTCCAAGCATTTTAATTTGCTTGACAGGTCATTAGACAGCTGTCTGAATTGGGTTGAGGCAACATTATCACCCTAACTAGGATGAGCAGTTGACTGTGCGTCTGTCTGAGGTGTCAGGCTTGAACATGTCCTTGTTGGTTGTGGCTGATGGATTCTGGCAGCAAGACATTCTGGAGTTTGTGCGCTGAGGGGCTTGTTGGTTCAGAGCACAGTCAAGGGCTCACCCCATAAATGTTTGGAGTGTTTAATGTGAAGAGACTGCAAAAAAACTATCTGCTTGGTAAACTTCCCAGAGGTAGCTTTGGAAATTCTGAAATTAATTCCAGATTGTATCTCCCAATACCCAGCCCCAAAGTCAGGCTTTTATTTGGGTTAAGAGTTGGTTGACTAAAATAAACAGAGATTCTTTGATCTGGAAAGGGGTTGCTCTCACCTGCCTCATTGGGTTGCTTGTGTGAATGTAGGTTCTGAGTTTAGCACTCCGTAATTACCAAGAAAAAATAGAAACAGTGCCTGATCCCCTCCTGGCCTCCAACCCCCACCCCCTAGTTATCATCTTGGTAAAGGTACCAAGGGCTTATGGTGACAGTTCATTACAGGCAGAACATTCTAAGACTCTTGTTACTGACTTTCTGTTGCATCTGGCTGCCATTATGTATCACCTCTCTGCAGTCAGGGCTTCCAGCTCGGTGCCCCCTTTCGTTAGGTTAGCTGGTACTATCTATGATAGCTGACGGGATGGTTTTGGTCAAAACAAGGAACACATTGTGGCAGAAAGTGCATGGCTTCTGGTGTCAGCAGACTGGCTTCAAATCCTGCCTCTCAGTTTAGTAATAATGTGCCACCTTGAGCAAGCTACTCTTGGAACCTCAGGTTTTTCTGTGAAGTGGTGATACCACCTGCCTCATTACTGTGAGGATTAAACTAATATGTATATATGGAAAAAGACATATATACACACATATAATTATATATACATAATATGTCGATATATGTTAATTATGTATTGTATATATCATTTAGTATAGTGCTTGGTTACATAAATTTCCTTATTTAAGGTTAATTTTTATTCTCCCTTCTTCACTACATAGTCTTACCATCAGATATGGTGCCATATGGCTTGGCTTATGTCAGTCAGGAGTAGTTCACAATAAGTTGTATAATATCTTGATTATAAGATTGCAGTTGTCTAGCTGAAATATTCACCCCAAATCTTCTTTTATTTAAGCCTAGCCACAACTGTCAGATCACTATCCCTATTAATAGTTTCATTATAAATTACAAATTAGGTAAGCTTGGTTTCTGAACTAGAATAATAAATTTGGAATTTCAGAGCTCAAACCTTAATAAAGCAGTGGCTTCTCCAAATTTAACCAAATAAAACATTTTTAATTAGAAATAATTTGGAGGACATCCAGTCTTTTATGGTGACAAAATGGTATTTGCTAGTAGAGTTCTAGTAGATATGTACTCTAGTTCTGTTCCATTTGCATAAAATGTTTATAGGTGTTAATAGAAACAATGTAGTAAAATTTCTTTTTACTACTTTAGTATATATTAAAAATTCATTTTTCAAATAAAATAATGCATTTATATAAGTAACTTATTTCATGTATAAGAGGGAACCCTTAACTCCTTGACTGTAGTTTTATATAGTTACAAAGTTCAGATGGGACATTCCTTGTTCAGAAATGAGGCAGTATATACTGTAATGGTTAAATACCAGACATAAGCCAGACTGCCTGGGTTAGACGTCTCACTTAGCCATTTATTAGCTGAACTACCTTGGGCAAATTCCTAAACCTCTCTGTTTTCTATATTCTTGTGCAAAATCAGGACAATAATAGTTTCTGTCTCGTAGGGCTGTTGAGAGGACTAAGTGAGTTAATACCTGGAAAGCGCTTAGAATTATATCTAGCACACAGTGTTAGCTGTTTCTAAAATCTTGAAAGTTGAGGAAGAATTCGGTTATTTTTTGTTTATTTATTTCATCTCAAAATGATTACAGAAATAGATTTTTGGGAAAAAGTCAAATGGAAAAATGTTGTAAAAGCCGAGGATAAAATCAGGCCGAAACTGCAGTGCAGTTGGGAGAGTGGGTTGGGTTGAGAGTGTAGGGGCTAAAGCGGAGAGGAAATCATGTTACCGCATATTCAAAGTGGAGTTCTTTTTATAGTTCTGTCAATTAAAGCTTTTGTGCAAGTTCATTGTACTACACCGAAGTACAACCCAAAATTTGAAGACCATGTCTCGTCTAGATTATCAGAATTGCTATATGCTTTATATATGCATTTATATAATGCATATAATTTATATAAATGACCACCTGTCTGTCACACATACATCTTAAAGCTTCACGAAGTACTTACCAAATAGATATCCTTACTTGAAGGGATTGAGACTGGCAGGTAGTTGATTAATCCAAAAAAAGGGGGGGGAGGGGAGAGAAAAGTTGCTTAAAATAGGGAATCACTAAAAACTGATGCATAAGCACCTTAAAGATTTTACTTAAAGCATAATTTCTGAGTAACATATTAATCACTGCATAGTTGCCCCGTATGTTCACTACGTGGATTCTGTGGTGTTTTCCCATTGCCCAGGGTGTGTGCTGCTTGCCGTGAAACACAGCACTGCCAGTATTTTACTCAGGAGAGGCTCTGATGGGATTGCAGCTTGTCTTTCTTACACACAAATGCACACGCACACACCCTTTTTTTTCTCCCCAAAAGTTTTACTGAGATATAATTCACATACCGTAAAACTCACCTATTTGACATTTTCGTGTACAATTTCATAGTTAGAACCATTTGTTGTGAGTAGGACTCTAAAACCACCGGTGGAAAGGAAAGCTAACGGTGTGCACACTCACTCTAGATTATTTTCTCTGGGTTTTGACAGTTGTATCACCCTCACTTAATTCAACTGAAATCTTTTTTAGTGACCTGCCTTTATTTAGTCTTTGCAAATTTAACTTAGTTTTCATAGTTAAATTCATATTCATGTATGTGCTTGTAAACATCTCAAACTCACTCCCCCAACGAATGAATTCTATAGTTAATCAGTTCAGCTGTCTTCTCTAGTATTTATTCACATGGTTACTTGGAGAGAATTACTGCTTTAGGAGATTCAAGTATCTAAAATGGTTAAATAATGATATCTTTTCTGTTTTCCTAACAAATTGCCAAATTCCATCTAACTCATACAGTACAGGACTTGGTAATTTCTGTGCTTAACTAGCAAATAATTAGCCTCGAACTTTTGTTTATGTAGAAGAGTGGTAATAAAATTGGTCTTATCCATCATATGAAGTGCTTAGAGAAAAATAGTGTCCTCTTTTCTAATGAATCAAAGTCCTCATCATAGGTATGGTTTTCTGCACAAGTATAGACAGTTTTGTTTAACAAAACAGTCACCCCCCAAAAATAAAATTTTATCTTAAAAAAAAATAGGTTTCTGAAGTCATCAAAGTAAATCAACTCTAAATTATGGTCAGTGTTATCATTGAAATCTTACTATGAACTCTATAGCACAGACTTGACTGAGTTCTGTGTTGACAGCCGAGGTGACAGTTCCCACCCCAGGCAGTCACCATGGTGGACACCAGGACTTCCTGTGGAGAACACAGGCCTGTGTCACTCTGTCCAGCGTTTAGTATTTCTGATCCCTTAGCTGAGCTTTCAAAAAGGAATGTCCCAGCTCAAGATGATGGGGCTTGCTGATTCATAGTTTCAAAGAGATCTATGAAGCCAAAGTAAGCAATTCCATAATTTTGCCAGCACTGTTGACCTCTTCCAAAAGCTGACTTTATGCAGCAAAGTGTTTATGCATTATTTGAACGAGGTTGGCCCCTAGGGTAAATTGGGCCTGTCAGTCTTTATACTTCATCAAATACATTTGTAAGTGGAAGTGTCTTCAGAGACCATCTATAGGATGGGGTTTATATGACAGTTTCCTAGATAAGGAGAAGTCATTAGTATACCCAGCAGATGGAAATCAGATCACGGCAGGAAAAAGGAGCTAATATAGCACACTAAGTTCACAGCCTGTGTACCAAGTAATTGGAAAGTCAGATGATTGAGAGGAGAAAAGCACACCATTTATGGTTTTGTGGAAACTGGAAACTCAAGACTGTAGAATTTCACTCAACTAAGTACATTTATTTTATTTTGCATGGGCACCATGTTTAATATAGGAATAAAACAAATATTTGTAATAATGAATGGCATGGACACTTTATAAGGATTTCTTTCTTATGTAGTATTTGTGTATATATTGATGTTTGGGAGGCAGGTAGGGGATGAGAGTATTGCTTATTTATTTCCTTCTGTAAAATTTAATATTTATTTGAGAGAGAGAGAGAACACAGAGGGAGAGGGAGAAGCTGAGAGAGCTGAGCAACAGAGCCCAATGTGGGACTTGATCCCAGGACCCTGAGATCATGATCCAATCTTTCTGTAAAATTTAAAATAAAAACTATAAAGAAGTATTTTATTATGAAGTGGAGTACTATGGCTATATATATCTTGAAAAACTGAGTAACAAGTACGGCCCTTGTATACAGCAAGGTCATTAGCCGTCATTCTCTGTTTCTTTTCAATAATTGTGTATATAAAGAGCAGCATGCCCCCACACGAGGATTAAGGAGTGTGACGTAAGCCAAATAATCAGTAGCAGTTCCGAATCAGCTGTAACTTACGAGGGCTGTCTTAGGAAATTTAAACATACAAAGGCAAATTTGGGGGAATACTTTTCAACGTATTTTTCTCTTTGCAACATCATGTTTTTTCCTTAAGATAATACTTAAAATAGACTAGAAAGCTGATGGCAGGGGCTTCCAGGCGTATTTCCATACGTGGTGTGAAGGACCTGGAATTCCTGGATCAGGGAGACTGAGGCAGAGGTGGGACCAGGCAGCTTTGACGCACGCGGCCTGCTCGCTTTCTAGTGCACGCTGCTGGGTGAGGGTAGCAGTTTTCATCGAGCCTTTGCCAGCGCTGCATGTGCTGTCTTATAATGACCCTTTGTCGTTATTGTTGCTTCTGAATAGGCACTTGGTGTTAACCTGCCCTGCTTTCCTTGGTGGTGTAGGAAGCTCCACCGGAGCAGGCTTTTTCTGACTGGCTCACTCTGTATTCCTAGAGCCGAGAATGGTGCCTGCGATGTGGCAGGCACTCAGTAGTACCTGTTGAGTGAAAGAACAGTACCTGCCGAAGCGTAACTTACACGCGGTAGGAATTTGAATCACATTACAGGAAGCCCCGAGGCAGGTGGCTCCTGACATTTTTCAGAAACCTGAGGCAGCATTTCTGCAGTTCTTTTGGCCTTTTCCTCGTGGTCACCAGCTGGCTGCTGCAGCTCGCTCCACCCCTTGAGGGGTAAAGGCAGGAGAAAGCAGGATGGGGTGGCTTCGGCAGATTTCTGCTCACATCTCATTGGCCAGTCCTGACTGCAGGGTGGGGGAGGGAGCATGTTGGGTATTTCTTTGCTCACTAGGAAATAATAATTAGCATTCCCCCTAATTTATTTTTTTTAGCATTTTCTCTTCTTCATTCTTTGTTGAATTTGGCAGACACATTTTTTCTAGTTTATTTTAATTTTTAAATTTACTAATTTAGCAATTTCAGTTAGCATTAGTTATATCTATTTTGGTTGCGAGTTACATAAATCTGACTTTAACTTAACCAAAATTAGAAGATTATCACCTCTCGTGACTGAAATGCCCTGGGTTTACACACTTAGGTGGTGTCTTCAGCTCTGCTTTCTCCATGTGTTGACTATATTCTCTTCCATGGTTTCTTCCACAGTACGTGTGTTTTTTTCTTTTTTTTAAGATTTTATTTATTTCTTTGACAGAGAGAGACACAGCGACAGAGGGAGCACAAGCAGGGGGAGTGGGGAGGGAGAAGCAGGCTTCCTGCGGAGCAGGGAGCCCGATGCGGGGCTCGATCCCAGGACCCTGGGATCATGACCTGAGCCGAAGGCAGACACTTAACGACTGAGCCACCCAGGCGCCCGTTTTTTTCATTCCAGTCCCTTTTTTAGTTATTCTTGCTGCCTTTTTGTTTAATTTTTTATTTTAATTCCAGCTAGCCAACGTACAGTGTTGTTTTAGTTTCAGGTGTAAAATATTGTAATTCAACACTTCCATACAACACCCTGTGCTCATCACAGCAAGTGCCTTCCTTAATCCCCATCACCCATCTAGCCCATCCCCCCACCCACCTCCTCCATCAACCCTCCGTTTGTTCTCTATAGTTAAGAGTCTGTTCTTGCTTTGTCTCTCTCTCTCTTATTCCCCCCCTTTACTTGTTTGTTTCTTAAATTCCATATGAGTGAAATCATATGGTATTTGTCTTTCTCTGACTTATTTCACTTAGCATTATACTCTAGTGCCATCCATATCATTGCAAATGGCAAGATTTCATTCTTTTTTTTATGGCTGAATAGTGTTCCTCTGTGTGTGTGTGTGTGTGTGTGTGTGTGTGTGTGTGTGTGTATCACATTTTCTTTATTCATTCATCAGTCGATGGACACTTGGGCTGCTTCCATATCTTGGCTATCGTAGATAATACTGCTATAAACATAGGGTGCATGTATCCCTTTGAATTAGTGTTCTTGTATTCTTTGAGTAAATACCTAGTAGTACAATTGCTGGATTGTAAAGTAGTTTTATTTTTAACTTTTTGAAGAACCTCCATACTATTTTCCAGTGGCAGCACCAGTTTGCAGTCCCACCGACAGTGCACAAGGGTTCCTTTTTCTCCACATCCTCACCAACACTTGTTGTTTCTTGTGTTGTTGATTAGAGCCATTCTGACAGGTGTGAGGTGATATCTCATTGTAGTTTTGATTTGCATTTCTCTGATGATGAGTGATGTTGAGCATCTTTTCATGTGTCTGTTAGCCGTCTGTATGTCTTCTTTGGAGAAATGTCTGTTCATGTCTTCTGCCCATTTTTTAATTGGGTTATTTGTTTTTTGGGTGTTAAGTTTTAGAAGTTCTTTATATATTTTGGATACTAGCCCTTTATCAGATACGTGATTTGCAAATATCTTCTCCCATTCTGTAGGTTGCCTTTTAGTTTTGTTGATTGTTTCCTTTGCTGTTGCAGAAGCTTTTTATCTTGATGAAGTCCCAGTAGTTTATTTTTGCTTTTGTTTCCCTTGCCTCAGCAGACATATCTGGCCAATGTCAGAGAAATTACTGCGTGTGTTCTCCTCTAGGATTTTAATGGTTTCATGTTTCACATTTAGGTCTTTAATTCATTTTGAATTTATTTTTGTGTGTGGTGTAAGAAAGTGGTCCAGCTTCATTCTCTTGCATGTAGCTCTCCAGGTTCCCCAGCACCATTTGTTGAAGAGACACAGTAGATGTTTTTTGATAGCCCCAGGCTTCTATGACCCCGACAGCTCACAGAGCCAGGCAGAAGGGAGACACCCTGTCCCCCGGGGCTGCCGTGTCAGATTCGCCCAGGTGCAGTCGCCGTGAGCATCTGTGTGGAAGGCCTGGTTGGCCAGCCCGAGGGAGGGCCCTCCGTGTGCCAGCTGGCCAGGGGGCACAGTGACGTGGGGCGTGGGCACACGCACGTGGGTGGGTGAGGAGTCGCTCCCTCCCTTGTGAAGACCAGGAGAGCTAGACACAGAGAAGCAGGGGTGTCCACTGTGGATCTGAACAGGAGCATGCATATGTCTCCTGTTTTTCTTTGATTTTCCGCTGTTGCCTCGAAGCTTGGAAATTGTCAGTGTTTAAAGATGTCATACCTGTACAGCTCTGTTTTACCCTGGGTATGCTGGTTTGATATTTCTCTACTGTGCCCAGTCCTCCTGGAGTTGACCTGAAACGTGATGTGGGTGAGGTATACAGATCGCCGACTTGGCGTCAGGCTCTGGCCCATGGCAGCTGTGAGACCTCGGGCACGTTGTGAGATCTTCCTGTGCCTCCGTATTCTCATGGCTAAAAGGAAGGGTAGTAGTGGTTCTTACTAGGAGAGTGATCCTCCGGCGTGGACGAGAACGTGCATGTGATACCGTAGCCGAGAGCCCGGCGGAGTGCTGGCCCGGTGTGCTCAGCCGCTGCCGTTCGAGCTGCCCCTGCTGGCGTCCCCTCGCCCTCTAGCCCGTGCTGTCACATCTGTCATGGCAAGAGTGGGGCCCTGCTTCTCTCTTCCCTTTTGTCTTGTGCTCAGGCTGACTTCATCACTTGCGTGTTCTTGGCAAGAGTCATCCTTGCTTTTCGGCAGTTCAGTCAGATGATTAAGAAACAGTTACAAAAAGCTTAATTCTGTGTGCCCCTTTTGCGACAGAGGTGCATTTTTACGAGTCAAGTAAGTACTGTGGGGATCAGCTTTTGCTTGCTTTCCGTCAGATGCAGTGCTTTAGCAACGTGGCATTGAAGAGGTAACACAGCTCACCCTTGAACAGCATGGGTTCGAGCCATGTGGGTCGCTTACATGCAAACTCTTTTTTTTTATAAATACCACACAGTACTGTAAATGTAATTTCTCTTATGATTTTCTTAATGTTTTCTTTATTGTAAGAATACAATATATAATACATATACAAAATATATGTTAATCAAATATGTTTTCAGTGAGTGTTCTGGTCAACAGTGGGCTGTTAGTAGTTAAGTTTTGGGGGACTCAGAAGTTACACGTGGATCTTTGACTGCGCAGGAGGACAGTACCCCCAACCGCCATGTTGTTCAAGGGTCAACTGAATGTGGGAAAGGAATTAATTATTATGAAATAGATCCTTTGAAAATACTCAAAAGGGATCAAATTTAATACAGCTTTTCTAATTTTTCTGTAATCGTATGTATGAAATTATATGAATGTTGTATTTATTTTGTAAAAAGTGCATACCAAGAAGAATATGAAAACCTTTTGTAATCCCACCTCCTAGAGATAAGCATTGTTTACTGCTTTTGTGTACAAACATACACATACGTTATGATATAATTTAAGGTATTTCACTTACATAGTCGCAAGTAGGAGCAATTTCTTTTCTTAAAAAAAAGAAAAAACTTAATTGTTTTAACTTCCCTACAAGAAATGTATGCACCTTTTTCTTAAGCACAGGCATTCAGAAGCCTGGAGAAATCGGTCGAGCTGCTTTCTGTCTAATCTGGTGGGAGTACGGTTGGAGGTGGTGTGGCTTCAGGCTGCTTTATTGTTATATCACGTTGACTCGGGGTTGAAGAAAGTGGATCATGCTGGGATTGAATAGCTGATGTAATTATGAAAAGCGAGAATGTGTTTGCTCAGCAGGAGACATATTTTCAACAATAAGATGAATTTTAGGTGGAAACTGACAGCCACGTGGGGAGCAACCAGAGGGCATCCACAGGAAATACGGTACCGGAGGAACCCCTGGAGCAGGGGTGCTGTTCACTGGACAGACTTGATGGACACTGCCTTGAGTGTGGGCATGTGTGTCTCAGAGTCACCCTGAGGGGCCCGGGTCAGCCCAGGCCCAAGTCTGAAGTGCCTTCTGGAATCTGGGCAAGAGGGGTAACTACTGCGCTGGTGTATAACACCTCAGTCCTCCGACCAGGGACACGGCAGGATTGCCCTTGTCCTTTCCCTTCGCGTTAGGTGTTTTCCGTTAGCTTGCCGTGTCCAGTGAAATCTGTGCAGAACCTTGAGAAGCTCTGCCTTGATTGCCCACGCCCCCTCTCCCTGCCCTGCAGTTGGTGATGACACAGGTCCTCGAGGCTCTGCCGGCCCGTGTCCCTGAGTGAAGACAGTGGAACAGCCCCCGGCTCACCCACAAGGGTATGAAGCATGATCAGGAAATCACCCTGTGCCATTTCAAGCCTGTGGGTTGTGCAGCATTATTTGTTATTGCAGTAAATACTGATGGCCCCTATTTTTTCATTTTTCATGAAAATGTGAAAGTCCATATTCTGAAAGTCCAGAAGATACAGGTGTTATGCAAGGCAGTGGAGGCAGATCCAGTCCCAGATACTGTCAGGATTTGTTCTGGGCCCTACTCCCTCAGGCTCCAGCCGTCCAGTGGATTGTAGGGAAGAAAAATACCTTTCCTCTACCTACCCATCTTAAGTTCCCAGCTGGATCTCTTAACAAAGGACAGATTAATAAGAGAAAAGCATACAGAATTTATTTAATGTAAGTTTTACATGACACGAGAGTCTTCATGAGGGAACTAAGCCCTGAAGAAGTGGTTAAACCTGTGTGTTTTGAGGCTAGGTTTGATGAAGAGTGGAAAGTCATGGGCCATGGGCTCAGTGTAGTTAACTGGGGGAAGCTTAGCAAGGCCTTTGTGTTCAGATTCCTCTCACATTCTTCCATCTTCAGAGATAAGGATGCTCCTTTCCTCTGGGCACGGGGAGAGCACCTCTCATGACCTCCTTCAGGGGAGAAGGTCGGAAGGTCCTCTGTGCATCCGCCATTTCTCAAATGCCTTCAATTTAAAATATTCAGTATGCTAACATGTGCCATATTGGGTAGCAGCATGACCTGAACCCTGTCAGGATGATGACTTTACGGGTACCTAGTGCCCCCAACACAATAGCCAAAGTCCTTCTACCTTCTTCAGCAGATACTAGGGCTGATACTTTTAGAGCTTGCAGTCTTTAGTCAGTCTGTGCAAAGTCAACAGCTTACCTAGATACCACGCGTGGGAAGGGTTTCACCATTTTTCCAGCCTAAGCTTATAGCAGGCAGGCTGCTGGTGTGCAAGCTCACCCTCTGCCCCCCAAGTACCCATTGTGACCACCGGAGCAGCGTGCCCGGCTTCACCTAGCTCCGTGTGGGTGACTGGCGTAGTACCTGTCCACTGAGGATTTTGAGGGTTATCCCTTCATGATGAGGCCAGAGGACACATTGCTGTAATTGCTGCTTCTCCCTTCTGTAAAAAAGAATGCCTCTCACTGAGGGGTAACCGTAGCAGACAGCAACTTACATTGTTAGTCAACTGATGCCACCCTCTCCTCCCACCCCAGAGCAAAACAAAATAGTTCTCATTTATGAAACCACCTGAATAGACTCAACAAAACAATTTTCCATTAGGACACTTCTAATACTGAGTTTTCTTATTTTTAAATGCCTCAGCAAAATTACAAAGCGAAGGCGACCTCTCAGTGAACTGACATTTCTTTTGTTTTGGTAACAATACGTTGTTGATGTTGCTTCTCCCTCATGGGCAAGCCAGTGTATTGGTCTGCGGCTCCTTCCAGTTGTCAGTCAGGCAGACTAGTAGGAAACACCCTAGATGTGGGTGTGCAGGTACACGTGTAGGTGTGTGTAGGTCGGTGTGCGAGCCTAGGTGTGTACCCCTGCTACTGGCATTGATATTTGCTTTTGAAATAGGTATTTTCCTCTGCCTCAGTTTGTAGCTGTCCAGAATGGTCCCTAATTTTGTGAGCATCTACACGGTTGGCAGTTAGTCCCAGGACTTGAAGTAACAAGAGAAAGGGCAAGAGACAAGACGGGCTGATACTTGGCAAGGAATGACCTCCTGGGTTTAAATGTGCCCCCTTAGCAGCTTTCATCGGAGTCCTTTTTATTGATGCTGAGTAGATAGTACGGCGACCCACAGAAGGATTCACTCCCTTCACGCCTCAGTGGAACTGTTGTAGCATTTCCTGTGACGTTACAGCCATCGACCTGGACTTTGAGTTCTCCTGTGGTACACCGCCTCCAGGCTTAAATGCACGCGTAGGAAGTACCTGTGGACACGCAGATTCTAATTCACTGGGTCTGGGTTCAGCTGATATTCTGCATTTTACAAGCTCTCAGGTGATGCCCACAGTGCTGGAAAAGGACCACGCTTAGTCACCTAGGGTCAGCGACGTGTACCGTGCGTACTCACATGGTGGTGAACGCTGGCCTCAAAGCACACTGCCCGCTCCGGGGAGGTCCGGCGCTCTGTGGGTATTCCCTTAATTAGGAGAAAATAAACACAACATTTATTCAGATCTTTCTGTGTGCCAGGTACTTTAAAAAATTTTTTTCCTGGGGCGCCTGGGTGGCTCAGTCGGTTAAGGGTCTGCCTTTGGCTCAGGTCATGATCCAGGGGTCCTGGGATCGAGCCCGCGAAGGGCTCCCTGCTCCGCGGGGAGCCTGCTTCTCCCTCTGCCTGCCGCTCCCCCTGCTTGTGCGCGCGCTCTCTCTCTGTCAAATAAATAAATAAAATATTTTTAAAAAATGAAAATAAAAATTTATTCCTCATAACCTCTCTATCTGTGGATGGGACTTACTCAAAGTCACAATTTAGTATATTCTTACAAATTTGTCTGATTTCAGCACTTGAGCCTGAAACCCTTACAGTATACTCAGAGCTCTTTAACATTTATGTGACTTTTGATAAAAGGATAATCCAAAAGAATTTTATCTTCTCTCTGTCTCTGGTTTGCCAGTCAGCCTTGTCACTGGGGTAATTCTAACCAGGCTTTTCAGATTCTAGGACTGGAGCAAGGACGGCCCTGGCATTGTATAGCTCTTGCTTAACAGTCTGGCAGCCTCAGATGTATAATACAGATCATGTTTAACAGATAAAGTGTTTACTAATCAGCATTTAACTGTGTTAATTTATTGAGAATTATCATTTTGATAAAGTTTATTAAAGAATGTTATTTATAAACCTTTCTAAGGTTACTAAAGTGAATTAATGTAAAGATTTTTTTGTTGAGGTATAATTGACATATTAGTTTCATATGTACAACATCATGATTCAGTTTTTGTATATATACTGTGAAATGATCACCACAATAAGTCTAGTTAACAACCATCACCAGGCATAGTTCCAAAAAAACCTTTTGTGTGTTTGACAAGGACTTTTTTTTTTTTTTAAAGATTTTGTTTATTTGACAGAGAGAGACACAGTGAGAGAGGGAACACAAGCAGGGGGAGTGGGAGGGGGAGAAGCAGGCTTCCCGCTGAGCAGGGAGCCCGACGCGGGGCTTGACCCCAGGACCCTGGGATCATGACCTGAGCCGAAGGCAGACGCTCAACGACTGAGCCACCCAGGCGCCCCCGACAAGGACTTTTAGTATCAGCTCTCTTACCAACTTTCAAATATGCAACACAGTATTATTACCTACAGTCAGCATGCTGTACATTACGTCCTCATGATTTATTTGGTAGCTGGAAGCTTGTGTTCCTTTTGACCCCCTTCACCTATTTCTCCCACCCGGCAGTCCTCAGCTTCAGTCACCACTGATCTGTTCTCTGTATCTACAGAGCTTGTGTGTTACTGTTGTTTTAATTCCACATGCAAGTGAGGGCATATGATATTTGTCTCTCTCTGACTTATTTCACTTAGCATTATACTCTCAAGGTCCATCCCTGTTGTCAAAAAAGGCAAGATTTTATTCTTGGGGGTTGGGGGGCTGAATAGTATTCCATTGTATATGTATACCAAATCTTCTTTATCCATTCATCCATCGATGGACACTTAGCCTATTTCCGTTATCTTGGCTATTATAAATAATGCTGCAGTAAACATAGAAGTGCATTTTTCTTTCTGAATTAGTGTTTTCTTTTCCTGCAGATAACTACTCAGAAGTGCAATTGCTGAATCATACGATAATTCTATTTTTAATTATTTGAGGATCTTCCCTACTGTTTCCTACAATGTCTTCACCAGTTTACATTCCCACCAACAGCGCCCAAGGGTTCCCTTTTCTCCACATCCTTGTCAGTACTTGTTATTTCTTGTCTTTTTGAGTCTCACCATTCTAACACGTGTGAGGTGACCTCTCAGTGTGATTCTGATTTGCATTTCCCTGATGCTGAGTGATGTGGAGCACCTCTGCACGTGTCTGTTGGCCGTCTGGATCTCTTCTTTGGAAAAATGTCTGTTCAGATCCTCTGCCTACTTTTTAATCAGATGTACGTTTTTTTGCTGTTGAGTTGTAGGGGTTTATATATTTTGGATATTAACCCCTCATCATCTCCTTTGCTGTGCAGAAGCTTTTTAGTTTGGTGCAGTCCCACTTGTTTTTGCTTTTGCCCTGGCTTTTTGAGTCAGATCCAGAAAATCTCCACCAAGACTGATGTGAAAAAGCTTATTGCCTATGTTTTGTTCTAGGAGTTTTATGGTTTCAGGTCTTAAATTCAAGTCTTTAATCCATTTTGAGTTAATTTTTGTGTGTGGTGTAGGGTGGGCTTTGGAGTCTGACTGACCAGGGTCCTCCCTGGCTCTGTCCCCACTTGCTGAGAGATTTGGGGCAAATTCATGAATACTTCTAACTGCTGTTTACTCAGTTTTACAATAGGGATAGTTCTAATGACCCCACAGCAGTTTTGCGTGGGGATTAAATGGGATGCTGTGCAAAGCGCCCAGTCCTGGTAAGTCCAGCATGAATGCTGTTTATTATTCTCTGTAGCAGTTTTGCTCTTTGCCGCAGTCCTGGCAGATGCTGGGTCTCCTGGTTTACAGGTGAGGCCACTGAGGCTCAGGGAGGTTACGTAACTCACCCACAGCCACACACGGCTGGCAAGTCGCGTGTCCCTTTTTTGATTATCAGTACTCATGATAGAATACAGTTGACTCCTGTTTTTGGTTTAGAGGTGGCTGAATTCTTTGACCATCCAAGCTGCCTTTGATAATTCCCTTCAAAAGGAATTTATGTTCACATCTGTCAACAGACTACAGATATGTATGGAATATTGGAAAAAAGTGAAGCTTTAATAAATATTAACACATAACTAAATGCAAATATAGAGTTGCTAAGACGGAATTTAAGTTAAAAAAGAATTCAAAGTATATTTCAGGTAATTCATATTATTGACCAGGAACCAATGTTAAGTTACACTACTCAAGCACATAACACAGGAAATTTAACACTAAGACGTATTTTAAGGGGGGAATCCTAAGTGTTAAATATGTTAGGGAACGTGTAAAAATGTTTTGTTTGCAGCTGTTAACAAGCCCATTCCAGTTTTCACTCTAAAAGGGAGTGCTGGGCAGAAGGGAAGTCTCTTGCTTGTTTAAGGAATTCTAGACAATTCGGGTTTCAGCAGGGAGTGCTGAAGTTCTCTTGGCTCTGGGTGTTTGGAGACAGCTAAAAATGCCTTTCATGAAGAGGCATGTGACTAAGGAAGCCTCACCACCTTTTCTCTGTGCGCTGCTCCTGGAGCTCTCTGCACATACTCCTAGCATCGTGTGCAGCGCTCACTGTTGAGTCATTACTTACCTGCTTGTCTCCCTGTCCAGAGCACTTCTGGGCGTGTGAGCCCAGGGCCGTACTTAGCTATCTCTCTGGCTCCAGCATGGTGTCTGGCATAGGGTGAATGCTCTGTAAACGTAGGAAGTCACTCGGGTTCCTCTAGTACCTCTTATACGTTTTGTTTTTTAAGATTTATGTATTTATTTGAGAGAGAAAGAGCACGAGTGGGGGGGAGGGAGAGAACCCTCAAGCAGACCCCCTGCTGAGTGTGGAGCCTGACACAGGGCTGGATCCCAGGACCCTGAGAGCATGACCTGAGCCGAAATCAAGAGTCGGTCGATTCGCTGACTGAGCCATCCAGGCGCCCCTCTTTTATACATTTTAATTGGGTATAGCCAGTGTCACTTGCATATTAATTCTGTGGTATCACCAACCCAGTACTTGTGAAGAATTGCATTGGAAATGACTTACATCATCCTGGTAATAGTTTTGGCGACGCAGAATTTCATTCCTAGCCTTTCGAAGTAAGAAAGACTCATACTTGAATTTGATACGAAGCACAGCTGGGTTTTTTCCCTCATAGTTCGTATTTATTTTGTGTATTTCTGTATATTGTATAACTTAAAAAGAATGATGACATTTCAGTTCTTCACACAGAACCATGATGGAACAGTATGGTGTTCTCGGCTGTGTATAGAAGGCCTCAGTAAGGCCTCTGGATTGAGAAAAGCTACAGGTAGTTGCAGGTTGACCAGTTTTTCCTGGAAATGAACAAGTATTGCATAAAGCATAGTGAATGTGTGTGCCTGCACTATTTTATCTGTTGACCTTGTCCTGGGTTGTAAGTGTAAAGTGTCCCACAACCCGAGAAATAAAAGGCAAATGTCAGACAGCGGTGAGTGACAAGAGCTGGAGCTGTGGGGCCTCTTTCACTGGGAAGCGCCCCTAAGGAGTGAAACCCCGGCCTAGGGTGTGGGCGCGGCCTTCCCAGCATCCGCAGAGGGACAGCTCTCAGTGACTTAACGGCTCATCCTCATCCTCCGTCTGTAGCTTGCCTGAGCCAGGCCTTCTCAGGTATGTCATTTCAAGTGCTTGTTTTCTAACTTTTACTGTATGTTGGAAATGCCCTAGGAGGTGGGGATTACACCTCCACGCTCTGTTTTTTTATTTGTCATATCTTTTCAGATGTACACAACTTCTTTATAATTCTGAGTAACCGTCTGGTTTTTGTAAACGTGCCTCAGTCTCAATCTGCATCTCATTGTGGTTGAAATTAATCACTCAAAAGCAGTGTGGTATTCTGGACTGATGTTTAGGAGCTGGAATCTTAGTGTGGCACTAAGATTCTGCAGAAATCAGGGAAAGGTCTTAGATAAAACTTCTGTGTATTTTGTCTTCTATGCAAAATGCTCTCTGACTTACGAGAAAGTTATGAAGGTTCCCATGGATATTATGAGGACAAGTTAAATAAAATTCTTTTGAGCTACTTTGAGCTTCAGAAGCACAAACATCATCAAAAACCTAGTTCTGAGTTGACCTCCTGTAGATGATTCATGTCTTCCATATGGCATTATCTTCTTAATAACCATGCCTTTGAAAAACTGAAAAAAAAAAAAAAAAAACAACTGAAATGCTATTTTTAAGGCATCAAGGAGAATCCAACAATAATACTGGAAATGCTGAAGTCTTCCCCCACCCCCACCTCTTTAACTGGGAGGTGAAAGAAATTTCAGTTAATTTTGATGACCACAACTTCCTGTGCAGAACTACCCCATTGTCATTCCTATTTTCTCACAGGCATCCATGCTTTATTATCCTCAATTTTGTGCTACAAGTAATTTTGTAACAGTAACCATGGTCGACACTCTCTGCCCACGGAATAAAAGAAAAAAACCGATCCGTGACTCCGTCGTGCACTCACTGTCTTTTCCACTTCAGTTCCTTTTAAACTGCTGAGCACTGCCCATGGGGGAGGGACTGCTCTGGCCCCGGTCGCACCCACGGTCACAGCACAGCGTGGTGCCCACGGGAACTCGGCTGAAGTGGAGGAAGGTAGCTGCGACGTGGGGCATGGAGCACCAGGGCGAGAAAAGCTTCCTGTGGGAGGTCAGGTCAGCTCTAGCTGGCGCATGGAAGTTGGTCCTCTGCGTATGCTGTCACCTCTGCGCCCCCGACGGCGGGCAGTACCGGCTGGCTCGGGCCTTCATGCTGCTGCCAGCTGAGAACGCTGGGGAGCTCTCCCTCGGGGTCCCTCGTCTGACTGGAGGCTGTGCCAATTCCAGGAGCCCTGAGGAACTCTCGGTTGAGACAGCCCTTCAGGAAAGCTGCCAAGGACTGTTGAAGGTCACTCAGTGGTATCACTGAGGGAGGGCTCCTGTCAGTTTCCTCCAGGATGTCCTAGTTGGTTAACAAGAACTTTTATTAAGGGAGCTACTTCTCCCTAGCACCAGGGTCCTGTGATGTGGGGAGCAGTGCGGGGAGAGTGGTCTCTCTGCCCATGAGTTTGTGGGTTGGCTTAAATACAAAATACAGGAATGTGAAATCATTTGAGAACTTATTAATGTGTGCAAAGAGGTTGACAGGGAATGCAGTCACTGGGAGGGGATGCGAGGAACTTAGCACTTAGAGGAGGATGAATGCACATCTATTTGGATTAAGGTGTCGTGTATGTCCGTTCAGTGGGGAACAGAAAATATGAATCTGGAAGAATGTGCCAAATACTTAAGACAGTTGTTTTGGAAGTACCAAATTTCAAGGCATTTTCTATTTTTTTTTTTTTTTTTGTAACGTCTGAATTTTTCTTAGTGTATATTGACTACTTTCATAGTTAGGGAAAAAAAGATTAAAGGGGAAAGTTATAATAAATATTTGACAAAAATTTTAAGGTATTTTAACTTAAAGCGTAAATATTGAGCCAGATGGGGAGCAGTCAGAAATTTAGAACAAAGTGTGTTAGTGATTCTCATGTTCGGCTGTGCATTAGTCATGGTTCTCCAGAGTCAGCCCGTAGGACACGTTTTTCCTGCCCTCCACTGTGGAGCACAGCCCACTCTCCCCTGCTAGTCAGAATCAGTCCCCCAGCCGGCGCGGGAGCTTCCTTCTCTCCCTGTTGATTCCTGGGCACGAGGAGCCCAAACTGGCTGGGTGGCAGTCTTACCTTCTGGTTTAATGGGATCCTTGTTGTGTTTCCTGGTGGAAGTATTCCTCTCTTTGGAACCAGCAGAACGTGAGGTCGTGGAGATAGGAAGCGATATTTTGCTGGTGGGTCACTAGGGGTAATTGTGTGTGGTGCCACTATCATTTCTACCCCTCGATTCCTGAACCTGTGAACCCTGGCTGTGGGGGAGAGACGGCACCATGCCTTAGACACTGATTCAGAGCATATGCAACCTCTTAAGGAACCTTGTCCCAGCCCTGCAAGGTAGTGCCACCTGGCTGGCACTGTAACTGAGTCTTCAAAAGGCCGTTTCACTGTCTGTCGGACTGGCTGCTTCAGGGTGGTGGGGAACATGGTAAGATCAGTAAATTCCATAATTACGGGCCCACTGCCATACTCTTTTTACTGTGAAGTGAGTTTCTTGATCAGCAGTGCAAGGTGGAATACGATGGTGGTGGATAAGGCCTTCTACAAATCCGTGGTTGGTAGTTTTTGCTCAAGCATCGTGTGCAGGGAAGACAAATCCATATCCAGAATGTTTCAATAAGACCAAAATGCTTCCTCTTCCAAGATGGCAGCAGGCAGGTAGCTGGCAGATCTCCCTACGGTAATGGCACAGTACTGGGGCTCTGCGTTAGTCTCTGCTGCTGGGTCAGCCTTGGTGAGCGAAGTGCCCGCTGCTGAGCCCACGCATAACCTCCATCCCTGCTGCCGTGGCACTTTGTTCGTGAGCCCACTGGGACATGACAGGGGCGGCTGGGGAAAGAGGCTGACCGGTGTCCACAGAACGGGCCATCCTATCCACTTGATTATTAAAATCCTCTTCTGCGGAGGTCACCTTTGGTGGGCATTTTTGGGACACCGAGATCTTCACTTTTTTGAGGACAGGTCTGTCCACATTCCTGTCCCCCAAATTTCTTTCTCACCAGTTGTCCAGTCCTGTTCCTTTCAGGTATCTGACCATCCATCAGCCAGAGCATGGCCACAGCCCAGGAATGGATAGATACCCGCCCAGGAGGCCATTTCTCCTTCCGAGCAACGTGAGCGGCCGGGCGCACTGCTCGACGTTCTGCCCACGGGGAGGATGTCCCTCGACCGTGTCCTTCAGGCATGTCCCGGGGAGGGGTTGTGGTGCTGCACCTGTCTGCTTCCGGGTGGCGTCTACATCCGTGCAGAACCACCTGTAACCCAGGCCTGAGTCTTCTCTTCCTCTGTCAGCTGATCTTCGACAGCTCCCCAAGCAGCCGTAGGTCAGGCTGGGAGAGAGAAGACGGTGTAGCAGGAGTGGGGACCGTGGGCGTTTGGGCCACTTGTCCCTATGGGGCCTGCTTGGGCCTGATCACGTATGTACCACTTCCGTTTGATGATGGAGTGCTGCCGTGCGTCCCCGACTTCATGGCCCGATGGGTCAGATGGCACCCAGTTCACGAGGGGCAGCTCAGGTCTCGCCGTAACTTGGGGGCCCATGGGTAAGCGTTTAGTCTCTCCTGAGGCCCAGTAGCAAACAAGAGCTGTTTCTCACAGGGGAGTCGTTCTCTGGGTGGGGATAGCAAGGCTTGGCTCCCAAATCCTAAGGGCTCGCGTTATCACTCAGCCCTGCCGAAGGCTCCAGACGGCATCCCTGTCTGCTCGGACACTGCAGGTGCTGTTGGCTGCCCTGGATCCGACGGCCGCAGCCTGCACGGCAGCCTGGACCCGCTGGGAAGCCTTCTCTTGTTCTGGGCCCCACTCAAAATTAGCAGGTTTTTGGGTCACTAGGTAAATAGTCCAGAGTATCACACCCAAATGAAGAATATGTTGCTTCTGAAATCCAAAGGGGCCCCATCAATTTGACACATAAAATTAACCATCCCAGTCAATGTGATACGATGCTTAGAAACTCAATTTATATGTAACTCTTGAACTAATTATTTAACAAGTAACATACCAACTTTGAATTGAAATATTACTCCAGTATTCACTGAGCTCTCCCCTCCTCCATCATCTCTTCACCCACCTCCTGTCAGGTGCATGCCATGATCTGTGTGCTAGATTTTTTTCTTAGATGGTGAATATTTTAAGAGTTGTAGGATATTGCACTTAGAAACAGGTATGTTATATTTGCTTAGTACTTGACCAAATAGAACCTAATGTATCAAAATATTAGATCTAGAAGATTCCTTAGAAGTTATCTAGGCCATCTTGATATTTCAAACAAAATGAAGAAGCAGAGTGTTAAAGCACAGACTAGCACTCAGAGTTTCTGTCGTCAGCTGAGAACAGGTTCTCTCTTCTGGCTTTGCTGTGCTCACTTGGCCTTGAGCGGCGTGCTTGGGGCTGCGTTGATGGTTCGGCTGTCAGAGATGAGCCCAGGTTCTATCTTCAGCTGCTAGCCAAGCAAATTTGGCTACGGATCAAAGGCGGCAGCAGTGTGTTTGGGGCAGTGCCATTTCCTGACCAAATGCTAGATGCGCTCGGCTAAAAGGGAGGGATTTTAAAAATCAGGATGTTGAAAATCCTGCTGTCTTAACTGCTCTGAGAATTGAACATCTTGAAAATTAATGTAGTAGATTAAATGTAAATGATGACTACAGTATACACCTGGTTGACAAGATTATTATAATATTTAAAATATAAATTTTTAATCAAAGTAGCCAAGTTAATTGAATTTAACTTTAATAATTGAGTTTCCCTTGCGGTGCCTGGGTGGCTCAGTCGGTTAAGCATCTGCCTTCGGCTCAGGTCTGATATCGGGGTCCTGGGATTGAGCCCCGAGATGGGCTCCTTGTTCAGCTGGGAGCCTGCTTCTCCCTCTCCCTCTGTTCCCCTCCCCTCTGGCTCATGTGCACACACTCTCTCCCTCCCTCTCTTAAGTAAATAAATAAAATATTTTTAAAAAATCATTGAATTTCTCTTTAGCAAATTTAGTGGAGGTTGGGCATGTTTAAGAGCTTTTTTTTTTTTTTGAGGCCATACCATTCCTGATGTCAAGAGCACAGTTAATGTTGATTTGTGGTCTTAGAGTCAGGTGGTGACATGCAGGTCCTCCAGTTCTTAATCCACCAAACGCCCCCAGGTCGGTGAGCTGCCTCCAGGCGTCCTTGGCCGTGCTGTCAGGCTCTGCTTCAACCCTGTCCAGTGTGTCCTGGTTCCTGGTTCCTTTTTTTTTTTTTTTTAAATTCACATAAAGTTTAAGCAGTCAAGTTAATGAAAATGTCAAAATTTTTGAGTTAGTGTATGGCAGCAGAAATTTAATTTTTGTTGCAGCTAATACAGTATTTGGTGTTTCCATCACTGACAAGCTGTGCTGCTGATGGGGCAATGGCGTTGAATCTCGATTCCTCAGGGTCACGTTCCATAAACTTCTTGCACATTTCTATGGCATCCTCTAATAATGGGCATCACTAGTTTCCCCATGGTTAATTGGAAACGGTTTCCATCCATCTACTTCATAGAGATGCCCATCTATATGAACTAATGCAATAAAATGAAGATCTACTTTTTCATCTACACTTGGTGCCTCAGTCTGACCCCCATGGGCACTGGTCTCCTGAGTGACTCGAATAGCGTCATAGTTCTCTAGGTATCTGGCTCGTTCTTCAGGACTCACTGACACAGACTCCTCGAGGAATTTTTTCAGGGTTGATCCAGATTCAAAGTGCATCTTGTCTTTATTGTTGGCAATAGCATGATCAGTCCACTTGTTCCACAGGCGTTGCTGACTGTAGGAGACAGCCCCTCCCATTAAGGGACAGCACTCCTTGTGAGCAAGTTCTCTTTCGTAGTAAACATGGCTTTAGTTTGTGCTGACATCTCCTAGTTCTGCCCTGAGGTTTTTTCTGGTTTTCTCAGAACTTTTTTTTTTTTTTTTTAAAGATTTTATTTATTTATTCATGAGAGACAGAGAGAGAGAGGCAGAGGGAGAAGCAGGCTCCCAAGGAGCAGGGAGCCCGATGCGGGACTCGATCCCAGGACCCTGGGATCATGACCTGAGCCAAAGGCAGACGCTTAACCGTCTGAGCCACCCAGGCGCCCTCTCAGAACATTTTTATAGCTCATTTTGGATGATCAAAAGTTCTAGACCAGAAATTGCAGCTTTCTAATTTAAACAATTTGAGCATTCCTCACAAATACAGTCATTTTCCCAGGATGAATAGGTGTTCCCAAGTAACGGGATTGTCAAATGATTCTGCCTTCCTTTATTTTTAGAAAAGGGAGACAACACTGGGCCAGGAATGGAAATACCTGGTTTCTGGCCCCTGCTCTGCTCCTTGCTAATTGGGTACTTTAGGCCAGTTCATCTCTCCGAACCTCAGTTTCCTTTTTTGGCAAAGTGAAGATAATGCCTGCTCCAGGTCCCATTCCATGGGGTCCTTTTGAGAATCAGATCCTTTTGTATTCAATCCATTTCCTCCAAGTATAGGATGTTCACTTCCTTGTTTTAGAATGGAACATTTTGAATCATAAATATGATTTAGCAGGAACTTAGATAACACAAGGTATGTTGAAAAGAACAGATGATGCTTTCTGGCATGTCTTGAAACTCAGTGAATATGGTGGGTTGACAATTTAGTTCATGCTTTTCTGTATTTATTATAGAGACTGAGGAATTTTAAAGAAATTCAAGAATAAAAAAATGTATGAGTTATACTGTGGAAACTAACAGATTTGTCGGCTTAAATTAACATTGCATACGTCTAGTCCAGGTCTGTGTAAAGATCTTGATTTGAGTTGGGCTCCCTGCTACAAATTGGAACCAAATCTAAATGCAATGAGTGGGGAGTGTCATTTGCTAATAGACAATAATGACTTTAAGACATTAATGACTTGCTAATTTTTATGGGATTAATGCTTTTTATTCAGAATACTAATTTAAAATCACAGACAACACTACACCTATTAGAATTTATTTTAGCACGCTCTTTTCCTTTTCAATTTTTTTCAAACGCTATCTCACCAACTGAAAGTGTGTTACTTATTGAGGAATTAATTCCAAGGTATGCAATGGGATTGTTTCACAGTTGTTTTTTGGGAAGTAATAAATATGAGTAAAAGGAAATAGTGATACAGTGTTTTAATTGAAATTGGTGCATGTGACACTAGTTTTGAGCTTTGTGTGGGTGTGTAAATTACTGTTTTACAAGTAATGCTTAGGTTTTTTTTTTTTTAGATTTTTTTATTTATTTGTCAGAGAAAGAGAGCACAAGCAGGGGAAGAGGCAGAGGGAGAGGGAGAAGCAGGCTCCCTGCTGAGCAGGGAGCCCGATTGTGGGGGGGACAATTGGGGGGGGGACGGGACTCAATCCCAGGTTCCTGGGGTCATGACCTGGGCCTAAGGCAGACGCTTAACCCTTAACCGACTGAGCCACCCAGGCGTCCCATGTAACACTTAGTCCCATATGATAACCAGCTTTTCTTAAAACTCATGTCTTTTTTGGATAAAACTCTTACATCCTCCTTTAATATTATTTGAACTTTGAAAGGAAATGACTAAAAATCTATTAAAGTATATGTATTATGTTTCAGTAACACATTTTTAAAAAGCAAATCAAAGCAATTATACTTGATATGCTTTTTCACATGCCCCCCATTTGCCTCCCCTGCCCCTAAATCTTATGATTCTGGTATATTCTCCATTCCCTTGTTGAGATGCACTGCCTAGCATGTTATTGTAGGATTGAATGGATACATAATAAAATACAGCCTTAAGCCTCAAAAAGAATGCTCTTAGTACTCTTTGTATAATATGTATCACAACTATCTGATATCTATATAAAGTATACATATTTTAAAAAGAATAACAGCCTTAAGTAGCTTTTTGTTACCAACAGGAGAAAGTCCAAGACCATAGCGTTTCTACTGGAAGACACTATTGGACCTGACTTAATACTTAGGAAATTTACACCCGAGGGGGGTGGAGGGGGGGGCGCCTGAGTGGCTCAGTTGGTTGAGCGTCTGATTCTTGATTTTGGCTCAGGTCATGATCTCAGTCCTGGGATCGAGCCCCATGCGGGCTCTGCGCAGAGTCTGCTTGTCCCTCCCCGAGTGGCTCAGTTGGTTGAGCGTCTGATTCTTGATTTTGGCTCAGGTCATGATCTCAGTCCTGGGATCGAGCCCCATGCGGGCTCTGCGCAGAGTCTGCTTGTCCCTCCCTGCCCCCTTCCTCCCCACTTGTGAGTGCTCTTTCTCTCAAATAAATAAATAAAATCTTTTAAAAAAAATTACACCAGGAAAACAGGTATTATATTTCCTTTGTTTATATCAGAAGAATATAAGGATCAACTAAGAAAAGCTGGGATTTGAACACACAAGTGCTAAGTGTTCTCAGAAGTTAATGTTAGGCATTCTAGTAGTTGTAGAGTTGTCTCACTGTGCTTTTTTTTTTTTTTTTTTTTTTTTGAGTTCAGAAACGGCTTTTCAGTTTTTTATTAAAACGGAATTCTTCAAAGACTATAGAAATACACCTGGCAATGACCTGTTAGAAGTCAACCATCCGCTTCAAACATACATAAGAAATAACTCCCAAATTCTGCCTCACCAGAATGTGTTAAGATGTACATATATATTATCAGACCACCACCAAAGTGGCTACATTTGACAGGTTCTTCTAAAGTAAACACAATTTTCTGACAAATTATGTTTCCCCTGGAGAAACGTTGTAACAACTGTGAAGGTTTTGAAAGATAAGCCTGAAGGGCCACAGTTAACTATCAGGGCATGCACAAAGGGCCTGGGAGGTGGGGGGCGCCGAGAGGGTGTGGCAGCCCCCCGTTTGTGCTGAGCGCACACAACACAGCAAGGAGACACAACACGAAGAGGAAGGCTTTCCCTCTCCCGGGGAAGGGACTTTGGGTTCATATTCTGGAATCACAAGACACCACACCCAGGAAGAGAACAGGAAAAGGAAACTCCCTACACATAGCCTGAGCTTCCTCCGAGGGACAACAGGTCAGTGCCGTTTTAGGAAGTGATCCATGAGGGCCACTGCCGTTGGGATGTGGAAGGAAGTTTGCCGGTGAGAATGTCCACTTTCATTCAAGCTTGCTCAAGGCACTTCACTGTGCTTTTAGTTAGCATTTCCTAGTGACTAATGATGTTGAGTATCTTTTCATATGCCATTTGTATATTTTCTTCAGTGAAAGGTCTGTTCAACTCTTGTACCTTTTTTTTTTTTTTTTTTTTTTTTTTTTTTTTTTTTAATTTAAGTAGGCTCTTTGCCCAGCATGGAGCCCAATGTGGGGCTTGAACTCACAACCCTGAGGTTAAGACCTGAGCTGAGATCAAGAGTCAGATGCTTAACCTACTGAGCCACCCAGGCGCCCCAACTTTTGTACCTTTTAGAAAAGATTGGGTTGTTCTTATTTTTGAATTGTAAGAGTCAGATCCAAACAATATCCATTACGTGCATTAGATTAATATGCTTTTAAAAAATCTTTTAATCTATAGATTCCTCATCTCTTTATTGTTTTCCTTGGATTAGGAAAACCCAGAACATGAGAAATTTTATAGGATAAATGGATTTTTCTAATGACAGCCCCCCAGGAGGTTGTTTGATATGTTTTTTTGTGTTCTGTATTTTTTGTAAACTAGTTGTATAGGTCTAGAAACTTCCAAGTTTGATTTTTTTTTTTTTTTTGGTACTAATTTATGGGGAATGTCATGCACACCATCAGGAGGTATATAATATATGATTATCTGCCTTTTTGTGATGTTAAAATTGATCAGTTTGTTAAGGGTCGTCATTTGGATCATACTATAGTCCTATCAACCTTCCACCTAATGATTTTAGCAACATTGACAATCGTTGCCTAGAGCCATTGTTTCATTAGTACTTGCAAAATGGTGATATCTTACTTTTGTCATTTCTTCTTTACTTATTAACTAGCATACTTACACCAAGAAAAATTTTGCCGTGTCAACTATTCATTTGTTATGGGGCACTGTTTGCAAGTAATGGCAGGCTAAATGTAGATTTGTTTTTTTTCCCTTTGCTTACCAGTTTTCAGAGTAATACATTTTATACCATTCTTCAAAGGTTAACAGAATTGTTTTGTTTTGTTTTGTTTTTTGAGATCATGAACACATGGATTTTAATGCATACATGAATTTTAGCATACTTGTTTCAATGCCTTGTACTAATTCTTTTTGATGCTCAAATTGTCCCATCCTTGGTCAGTGGAAACCCCTTCAGGTTGGTTCTAGAGGACTTTTGTCTTTTTTTTTTTTTCTTTTTTTTTTTGCGGGGGGAGAGAGAGAGAGAGAATCCTAAGTAGGCTACACACCCAGAATGGAGCCTGATGCAGGGCTCGATCCCACATCCCTGAGATCATAACCTGAACCAAAATGAAGAGTTGGACACTTAACCGACTGAGCCACCCAGGTGCCCCAAGTTCTGGAGGCCTTTTGATATTTGCCTTGCCTTCTGGAATAACTAGATGTAACATGTTGTTGTTGGGTTTTTTTTTTTTTTATATCAAAAGCTATTTACCCATTCTAGCAAGAGTGAGCACACCTAGATCTTGGTTTCTTGGGCCTAGCACTCAGATCTTGGTTTCTCATACCATTTTCTAATAAAAGGAACCACACACTCCATGGAGAAATGTGTAATTCAGGAACTGGAACAGGAAATATACATGATGAATCTGGAGCATCATGTAGTGTCAGAAAGTAAGGTGATGCTCAAAAAAACAAAAAATAAATGCACACAATGATGGGGATATGTCAAAGGGACATGGGAGCCAACTGAAAGAGCTCCCAGTGGCCAAAGCTGGAAAAATTTGAGCAACGAAATAAATGAATAGTATCGGATTATACCCCAAACTATAAAGTAAATATCCGTGTGTCCATGCTGATA
This sequence comes from Halichoerus grypus, assembly GCF_964656455.1. Classification (NCBI taxonomy): domain Eukaryota; kingdom Metazoa; phylum Chordata; class Mammalia; order Carnivora; family Phocidae; genus Halichoerus; species Halichoerus grypus. Next base: position 9,431,729 of record NC_135720.1, on the reverse strand, counting down.
AAATAACTAAACAAATGGAGAAGAATAGGCAAATCTCCCAGGCAGAGGAGTTATAAATAATTTATGTAGATACCTCTCCCTCAAGGAGGTGGAGCATAATTCACTACTCCTTAAGTGTAGGCTGTCTGTGGTCACTCCCTTCCAAAGAGTACAGTGTGGAAAGGGGGAAGAAAGAGTAACTTGACAGTGAAGAAACCTGACAAATGCTGCTTCCAGCAGGTGAATAAAGTTAATATCAACATTGAGAAGTCATATTGAGAGTATACACCCAGTGATGTGATGTGATGGGAAGGGCACTTCACCTCCGTGGTCATCCTTCCTAAACCCTTACCTTCAGCCTAGAATGGGAAAACATCAGACAAATCTCAGTTGAGGGGTATTTAACAAAATACCTCATGAGCCCTCCTTAATACTGTCAAGGTCATAAAAAACAAGGAAAGTCAGAAAAACTGTCATAGTCAAGAGGAGCCTAAGGAGACGTGGCAATGAAATGCAGTATTCTGGATGGGATCCAGGAATAGGTGAAGGACACTAGACTAAAACTAATGAAAGTTGAATAAAGTATAAACTTCAGTCTGTAATAATATATCCATGTTGGTCGATGAATAGTGACAAATACACTATACTAATGTAGCATGTTAATAATTGGGGACTAGATGTGGGACATACGCTTTTTCTAATGACTTTCTTTGTACTATCTTTGTGATTATTCTGTAAATCTAAAACTCTTCTAAAATTTAAAGTTTATTTAGAAATCTAAAAAGTTGTTTACCCTTTGGCAGTAACTTTAAGAGCTCATATTTATATAGCGCGTCAGTGTCTTCAGACGCATTTACAATTCCTTTCTTTGAGTTTCTTCTCTAGTTTCTAGTTAGGCAAGGGAGTTCTTTTTTTATGAGCATTAAACTCATATCTAAAAAACATGTAGGACCTAGTACCACTGTTAAAACAGAACTGGGGTGGTAAAGATCAAGCTTTAAGGGTGATCTCTTTTGCACTGGCTGTTTTTCTTCAGTTTATTATTTCACCACCACAGAGGGGACGTGAGCACCGTGTGAAGCCGTGCCTGAGCCCGGGGATCAGCACCGTGTCTCTGCTCAGACACCTCTCCCCCACCCCCGCACCCCCGTCCCAGCTGATGACCCGGGGGGGCAGGGAGGGGAGCCTGCTTTGCTGTGTATGACTCCTGCAGCAGATGGGGTCCTTCATGTGAGAGGAGAGCACTGAGGAGGAGCAGCCTTACAGGGAAGGCCGCCCCCAGAACCGCTGGGGCTGTGCTACGTGTGTGGTCTGTTAGGCATCCAAGTGGAGATCTTGGCTAGGATGTGGGGTAAGGGATTGAAGGGAAGAATTTGGAGGTCATCCGTGTTTAGATTTCAAGATGAGACTAGATCACTAGGAAATCAGGTAGGATGAAGAGAGAAGGGTTGTGACTGAGCCCTGGCGCTCCCCAGCAGAGGATGGAGGAGTCCGAGCTAGCAGAGAGAAGGCTGAGGAGAGTGCTGGAAACCACAGGTAGGGGGCGCTCTGAGTGCTGGCTGCTGTGGCTCACGCTGCCCTCCCCCCATTCCCAGCCAGCAGCCAGCAGCCAGGGACTGACACCCAGGGCAGCACAGAGGCTGCCCCTTGCCTCAAAGCGGGACCACCTGGGGTGCACCCTCGAGCTCTCCTGGGATCAGGGTGAGTCAGCTGGTCCCTAACCAACACCCCCTTCCTGTGAGCACTGAGGAGAAACCACAGTAAACCGTTAAGTGCACAAGAACCCCTTTCTCAGGCTCGAACTAAAGATGCCAAGTAGAGAGGTTTATTGAGGACTGAGGAAAGCACCCTAGTAAGTGGCAGCTAGCTATTATTCCTCCTTTTCCCACAACAAAACCTCCCCTTTCCAGACAGCATGGGACTCCCTCACAGTGGATGCTCTCCCCACAGTGGGAGTACTCTTCCTGTCCCCTGCTCCATCAGGAAAGGGTACTGAGTCTGGGCTGTGTCAGACAGAGGAGGCTGCCTCCTCCCCCGAGGCTCAGGGAAGTGATGAGAGCACGGGGGCTGGAGAAGACCAGTGGAGGGCCCAGGCAGCACACAGGAGGGAGCTCTTAGTTCTGCCTACCAGACGCGGAGACATTGGCACATTGAAGGATATCCTGCACCAATTTCGAGGCTTACCTCGGGGCCTGTGGGGGAGAGGCCCCATCTTTAGCTCTAGCGGGCTCAGCTGTTTGGGTTTTACAGCCTCTTTTCAGAGCCACCTAAAGCCTCAGCTGCCTCTCTACAGCCTCACAGTGGCCTCCCATCTCGGGGGTTCTACAGGCAGGCAGCAAGTTGCCAAAAAGGAATGAAGAGGAGGACACAGGAATTATGTGAATCTACCCTAAGTTGATCACATCTTTTGGCCAGCCGGAAACCCGCCACCTTCCTAATCTGTCCCATTCTTCCAGGGCTGCAGTCTGTGCTTCTCAAGGGCACGGCCGTGCCTTCTCTCTCTGCAGCCCTCACAAGGCCTTGTGTGGGGTGTGTTGCAGATGCCTCGTAATGACTCCTGGATCCCCAAGACTCGGATTTCTTCTTCAAGGAAATCATGAAGGCAGGTATAGTCGGTGGAGGCATGGCGTGGAACGGTCATTCTTTTCCCTAAGCGCAGTGGAGGAGACCAGGGAGAAGGAAAAAACCTTGGTATGTCTGATCAGAGCATGAAATTAAGACCTTCCAAGCTAGAGAGACTCTAAGTCTGTGGAGATAAATAAAAACCAGAAACAAGATAAATCATTTTACACCTGTCAGATTGGAAAAAATTTAAGAGTCTGGCATCGCGTATAGTTAGGATATAGGGCCAAGGTGAAGTGCTGATAGGGTGTAAAGCGTTCTGGTCTCTAACCTGGTGAGGTCTGTAAGGGCAGAGCTGCACATGCCTTTAGTGCAGTTACCCCGAATGGCACTCGTGCACGGGGGGCTTGCAGCAGAACGTCCGTAAGCAGCACTGTTAGTAAAAGCAGGAAGGAAGAGGAAGGCAGCCTAAATGTTTATCAGCAGGAGAACGGATAAATAAATTGTGGTATATTCACACAGTGAATATCAACGAGTTAGAGCTGTCCATGGGGATGAACTTTACAACATGACACTGAGTTAAAGAACACATAGTTTTTTAAAGCTTAAAAATATGCAGAAATGTTCGTTTTAAAGCTGGATTATGGGCACATGGAAGGTTATTATCCCAGTTGCATTTCTTTGGTGTATGTTAAAATTTTTCTGTAATATTTAAAATTTAAAAAGAAAATATTTAAATGAGGATACATTCATATAATATGTAAATATAAAAATGCATGTGAATTGAAAACATGAACTACCCACGAAAGCATTTTTTTTTCTTAGAGGAGGAACCCTGAGGTATAGGAAGAACACATAGGGTCTTTCAAGTAGTCCTGCTGGTATTTTCCTAAGCTGAATGGGGAGAGTACTTTAAGGAGGTGAATTTTTTAAAAAATCTTTTATATATGTCATAAATATTGCCCAGTTTTTAAAAAGTCTTAAAAAAAGTTTGGGGAGATTTGTACCTTCTCTCAGCTCTGCCTTTTTAATCTATAAAATAGGAAGGTTATAGTAATGGTAATACCTCCTTTTAAGATACTTACAAAGACAAAGTAAGCTAATGTATGTGAAAAGGATGCAAACTATTGATTATCATTGTTACTGCTAAGAGAAATTTTTCAAATTTCCTGTCAAGGGAGTATGAAAAGCTGAAATATGTTCATTGTGGGAAAATCAGAAGATGTAGAAAAGTTCTGATAAAAATTGTAATCCACTAATGCTAACATTTTAGTTTATTTTTTCTTAATATGATTTTTGTTTCCTTCTGTCAGAACAGAACTTGTTGATAAAAGTTATTTTTCAGAAATGTATGCATCTCAGGGGTATGATAGCAAGAGTACATGCTTATTAATAAGAAACAAAAAGTGAGGTAACTTCTTTGAGCGTTATGTCATGTCCTCCTTGAGGGCGGGGCATCTCTTCCATCTGTGTGTGTCCCTGTGAGCAGCACCCACGTGGTGCTGAGTGATAGGTGGCTACGGGCCAGTCTGGTTGACCTTGGGAATGGAGACAAGTGCCCGGAATAGGGAAGGAGACTGTGGCTCTGGCCTGGACCCTGACCCACCTGGACCCTGCTGTGTGACCTCAGGCAGGCCTCTTCACCCCATTAACCTCCCTTTCCTCCTTGTGAGACTGAATGGTTGTGTTAGCTCTAAATCGGCTAAAGCCAGTAACTACTTCTACAGCAAGTACACTTTTGTGAGAGTAAGTGAGAAGTGATGCTGGAGAAAACATGCTAGTTCCTTATGGTAAGGTGCTTTGAAACCTCAGTCAGGAGTGTTTGTGATTGAACATCCTTTCCAGTAAAATTTCTCTTCAGGAGATGGCAGCTGAGATTGGATGGAAAAGAAAGGAAATTAGAACCGTCAAGAGTATTCTTGCCACTGGATTTTGAGGTGTGTACAAATCAGTGGCTGAAAGTGGTCAGGAGATGAAGGGGCTGCATGTTGGGTTTTCTACAGACTGTTCATAGCATTTTATATATTGCTTTCATGGGAGACTCTTACTGACACTGAGTGGATCAGGCTGGGAATGGTGATTTTGCATTTCTGTCAGGAGACCTGGTAGAGTTCTTTGTTCGTAATGCAGCCCTGCCTGAGGATATAGACTCTATCCAGTAAGAAGATGTGTTATTTCCCAACAAGAAGGTTTGGAAAACATCAGGAAGAAATGTGTAGCTGTGAGTTTCCTGCGCAGTGTCCTAGAGAAGCTGGGTCCGAGAAAGTCATCCCCCAGCGCATTCCCAGTCAGAACCATTCAGAGGCCCTGTGGTCCCTGGATTCTAGGCTCTGACCTCATTCCTTTATTGTGTCTGGCCATTTCCTTTTTGGAGTTCTTCATCAACAACTTGGAACTGGATGAATGCATGAATGCATGAATGGATTTGTGGACATTTAAGTGAGAGAAATAAGATTATAGGAATAAAAGCTCAAGTTTTTTTTTTTTTTTCAAATATGGTCAGTGTTTCAGTGGGCTTAACAAGAAAAATTTCTCCCACTCAGTAAGAAAAAAGACAACTGAATTAAAAAGGGGCAAAGGATCTGAATAGACATTTCTCCAGAAAAGATATATAAATGCCCAATAAGCACTTGAAAAGATGCTCAACATCATTAGCCATCAGAAAAATGCAAATCACAACCACTTCACCTCCACTAGGATGGCTATACTAAAAAAGATATGATAGCAAGTATTGGAAAGAATGTGAAGAAATTGGAACCTTCACCACCCAGTGGTGCTGGGAATATAAGTTGGTGCAGCCACTTTGGAAAACAGTTCCTCTAGAAGGTAAACATAGAATTATCATTTGACCCAGCAACTCCACTCCCAGGCATATACCCAAGAAAAGAAAAACATGTGTCTGTATAAAAACTTGTACAGAAATGTTCATAGAAATATTATTCATAATATCCAAACAATGGAAACAACCCCGATGTTTATCAGCTGAGTGGATGGACACAGTGTGATGTATCCACACAATGGGATATTATTTGGCCATGTGAAGGAAGTAAGTCCTGTTATATGCTTACAACATGGATAAACCTTGAAAACATTATGCTGAGTGAAAGCAGCCAGACATAGAAGGCCACATACTGTATGATTGCATTTGTATGAAATGTCCAGAATAGGCAAATCAGTAAAGACAGAAGGAAAATTAGTGATTGCTTAGGGCTGGAGGGAAGCATTGGGGGGTTGATGAAGATGTTCTAAAATTTATTGTGTTGGTTGCACAGCTCTGCAGATACAGTAAAACCATTAAATTGTACATTTTAAATGAGTGAATTGTATGTGAATTTTGTCACAAGCTGGTACCAAAAAAAAAAAAAATCTCATTTGAACTAATCTTAACTTGATTTTTAAAAAAAGATTGTATTTATTTGAGAGAGAGAGAGAGCAGGAGTTGGGGGGGGGGAGAAGGAGAAGCAGACTCCCCGCTGAGCAGGGAGCCCCACACGGAGCTCGATCCCAGGACCCTGGGATTATGACCTGAGCCGAAGGCAAATGCTTGACTGACTGAGTCACCCAGGCGCCCCTCATTTGAACTAATCTTAACATCTTATTGTTGAGAGAGAATATTATAAAATTCTACAGAAATGTGGCCAGTCATCATTCAGGAATAGTCCCGTTTAGAAGGATTTGTGGAATGCCTACTGTGTGCCTGGCACAGGGCTGGGCTCCAGGAACGTGGAAGCAAAAAAGTTCTCGGGCGATGAGGAACCGAGATGTTTGAGGGAGTAAATGCAGGTTGTGAACAGTGTGGAAGGTACTGTGGAAGTGGCAAGAGGGAGCAGTGGGAATGTCAGGGCAGGCGTTACCACCAGGCGTTACTACCCAGTCAACGGGCAGAGGGGTATGTATTTTCGGGCAAAGGTGCCAGGAAGTATGTGGTGGTGGTGGTGATTTTTTAGGTACAGACTTGGGTGGGGAATGCAAGCAGCAGCAGGTGGGCCTGGGAAGAGGGACTGACTTTCCAACTCTTTATCTTCTATCAAAGAAGACGAAACTATACATGTAAATGCTGTGCTGAACTCGTCTCTCTATTCTGGAATTTTTAGCTCACACTTGAATAACATGGCGTTCTCACTGACTGGGTGTTTGCTGTGTGCCTGGAACGGTGCTAAGTTCCTTTCTCAACATACTCCTCACACACATTAGAAAGATGTGTTGCTGTTGCCCCATGGGCAGAAGAGGACCCCAAGTCAGTCAGCGAGTTGCTCTGGTGAATGGCAAGGCCAGGACTCAGGTCCAGAGCTTGCACGCGCCCCCAGAGCACTTCCCGGCCCTTTGTGCTGGCAGGCGTCAGTCTGGAAAACACTATGCCTGTTGAGTTTTTTCCCAGCTTCCATTTCAAGACGCTTTTGGTTCTTTGTTAGAATGATTAACTGTATCTAAAATTCATATCATTTCTAAAACTCATTTTGTTTTATTAAATGTATCTAAACTTAAACTGGCACAGTTGAACTTATTTCTGTTTCACTTAACCAAAATTATAGAATAAGAAAAACTGAATGGTGATAATCACAGGGATTTATTACTTGAGCTATTTGTATTTAGCGTTCATTCAAATTACATTCTTTTTAGGTTGAGGGAAATATTTCCAAGCATTGGTGATACTGGTCATTCACTGGGGTGGTTTCCTGTACATTTCTATAAAATAGAATTACATTTGTGTCTCCCAACACCATTTAAAAGATTTCTGCCTGAAAAGGTGAACATCTTTGAGATGGGTTAACTGACACTTGTTTGTTCTCCCTAAAAATAGATGGGGTGTAGGAAATGAGGTGACTTACTTAGAGCATTAGATTACATCCCAAATAGACTTTCAGCAGACCTGCCCTATATTTTTAATGTAGATTTCTATACCTTTAATAGTCCTCAATAAATATTTATTCATAACAGTAACTATAAAATGATAGAATGTTCGTCTAACATTGGAGAGAGCGACAGGTTGGCATTTTTTTTTGAATAATCAAAGACCTGCGTCAGTATTTAGCTTATCTTCTGACTTTTCAGTAGAACATACCCTTCAGCTGGTGCCCTCAACGCCCGAGTTCTTTTGTGCCGAGAGTAAACTGGAGCCCCGTTTCCTTTAAGAAGAGAAGGGGAGCTCTGCCTTAGAATGCCTGGGCGGAGGTTGAACACCCCGCCACGTACTGCGGGCGGCTGGGCCCCTGGTTGGTAGTTTCTCAGCACTCTGGGATGTCCTGACGTTGCCGGCTTGACCGGAAGGACTTGGAGAACAGGAAATAAGCTGCTGGGAGATAAGGCAGGCAGCTATGAATTGTAGACGAGAGAGGAAATGAGAATTCTAATCCAGGGAAACAACATTAGCAGTTTGACTTTATTTTTAAACCAAGAATCACTGGAAAGATTTCTTTCTCTAATTTAGGGGAGCTACCCACCTATTCAGCCACACTGGTTAGAACTCACAGCAGAGGTGTGCAGATGGGGACCGCGTTCGCATCCACTGCTGCCTCTGCACTGATCAGGAACTACAAAAAGATGAAACTGAGTCTGTGAACCTTTTATTTATTCAACAACTACTACTGTGTTGTCGTAAGACGCAGAAATCTTTAAAGTGAAAAATAACTAAAATATTTTTTGCCTTTGCTCTTTTGTGTCTGTGTCATGCTGCGACTCCATGGCTGTTTTCATGAAGAAGAGGGGTTTTATGATCGATGTTAACCTCATATTCAACCATACCTGGCAATGGATGTTCAAGGCAGAAAGGCAAAAGTATAGAAAATGTGACCAGTTTTTATTTTCTAAAATACGACACCTTGTCATCAAATGTTATCTATAGGGAAGGCCATAGCAGATGAATGGGCTCTATGTTAACTTAAGGAAATAATTTAAAAACTGATCAGTTGTGTACTATCATGCATTATTTGTCCTATTCCCTCCTATGGTGGCCATTCTGAAGTACACTAGTGATTGTGGGCTTGAACAATAACTGTGTGTCTTTAAGGACCAAATTGGAGCTGCATGCACGTTTGTGGATTGCAGTGCTCGGACCAAGTCATTGTGGATCTGAAAGAAGTTTATGAAGCTGGCCTTGATCGACTGTTTGGAAATTCTAAACTTTATGACACATTCAGTGTCATCTAAAGACGTTTGTTGTTGATGATGTTACTGGTTGTTTTTTAATTAGATCAGTGATTTAAATAGAGAATTTTATTTTTATTTATTTAATAGAGAATTTAAAAAACTGGACTTAAAAAAATGAATCTGGGTTTGTCCCCCACCCCCCAATCCACCTGTGTTGAGGCCCCCTCCTGTGTATGTTCACAACTCTGTAACTACATTTAGAGCACTATATTACGTCTGTTCAGTGAACTGAACTCCACGAGTGCAAAGATGTCTTAATCTCTATCCTCAGCACCTACAGTTCATAGTAGGGAGGCAAGTAGTGTTGGCTGTTGTTAAAATGCCTTTGGGCATTGAAAATAGCCTTCTGGACGTAGTTTTCAATAAACTTTTATAGTTCAAAGATATAATTGAATAAGGATCATAACTTCTAATTGTGTATTACTCTTTGGCACAACACACTCAGAATTACTGCGTGTCAGTATTCAAAGATGAGCCTGCCTCTGTCCCTTTCCTCGGGTGCACAGCTCAGTGGGGAGGTGTGCGTATAAACCAGGGGTTAGGGAGGATGGGGTACGTGCTGCAGTTGCAGAGCTGTGACCAGAGTGAGGCAGCAGGTCCAGCAGAGAGAGAAAGTGGGATGGGGCTGCTGAGGGCGGGGTTGGCAGCCGCATCCATGAAAGCTGACTTTGGCAGGGGAGCCATCAACTAGGTGAGATTTGCCTGGTGATTGCCAGGTCTCAAAGGATTGCAGCCTCACAGCTGTTTTTTGATTCTTTGCAGAGTTTTAAAAAAAGAGCTACAATACCCTTACATTTCAAGGGGGTAATAATTTCCTCTTAGATTTTATTACGCAAGTGTGGCAGACCAAGGCTGGGGGCCTGTCCAGCTCTCTGGTACCTGAAAACCAACGGAAAGACTTTGAGAAGCGACAGGACTTTTGTGTTAGTCTGTGGTTTGGATGCAGGGGGGCGTGAGGAGGGGTCTGGCCATTGCAGAGGTCCTTGACAGTTTGTCCTTGGCCTTACTTGCTTGCTGTTTTAGAATGTGGAGACCATTTACTCTGGTGCTGCGTGTTCATCAGGGTTATGAAGTGAAGTCCTGGGGGGAGACGGGATTCAGATCTTTCTTATGAACAGCAGCTATGCTCTGGCTGGGTAATGACAGTGCTCGTTTGACTGACACACATTATTAGTATATGTCTGTGCATCCATGGATGTTCTGACTACCGGATGGACTTTTGACTTCCCGAGTGTGGGGTCTGGTGTTCTCCATCTGGGCATTGGTCACGTAGTGTCACACAGTGTGAACCTAGTAAGTACGAACCAGATGTCTGACTGAATGAATGAATTCCTCACTATCACCGGCATAGGCCAGTCAGGTGACACTGGGGGAACATTTCCCACAGTGAAGGCAGGGTACCGTTTTGTGGTTCATGAGCTCCCAGGACCACTTCATAGCCCTGTGTACTTACTGGTTTTATTGGACTCTGTGAGCCCTGCCCTCGGGCTCCTTGGGCATTTACCTAATCCCACAGAACACCTACCAGAGAGTCCACCTTTTGGACGAGGGAGTGATAGTTGAGAAAAATGAGAGTGATTTGTCCAGGATCAGAATTTTTCAAAGTCAAAAATTAAGTTGTTATACTCACAAATTTTGAAGCTTATAATTTCTTCCTATTTCCTCTGTGATAAGTATTACATAGCTGAGGCATAGCAACTGTATTTTTTTCCAAGTTTTCTAGATGCTGAACTGTTCTTGCACTTGTGGGAATGGGCATTTTTGTGCCACAGCTTATTGTTTGCTCAGGTGTGTGCCATTTATCAGGAAGCCTTGTTATGGGGGTCTAGTTCCCTGTGATTCTGCCACCTGTGGGTTGTGCCCTGCTCTCTCTGCTAATCCCCACACCTGCCCGCAGCCGTTCATTCCCCTGGACAATGCCTTCTCTTTGGTTCTGAAGCCTCATCTCTTCAGAGACGTTCTTCTGGCCTGCTGCTTCATTACCTGTGGTAAATATCTTCTTGGTTATTTTCTAGGTTGTGCTGGTGAGGTGGAATGAGCCATACCAGAAGCTGGCCACGTGTGACGCAGATGGAGGGATATTTGTGTGGATTCAGTACGAAGGGAGGTGGTCTGTGGAATTGGTCAACGACCGAGGGGCTCAGGTGAGTGGGCAGGAGTCTCTTCCAGTGAGACATTGCTGGAGAGAGAATGCAGAGTGTGTATTCCAGGACAAATGGAAGCTCCTTCCAGAAATAGGTGGAGTAGAAATAAATAAAACTAGAATCCTGCTTCTCATTCCTCCTGAGTATATCACTTGATAAAAAGAGAAAGATCATACTTCTCTATTCAACTATTCTGCTGTTGTGAGAACTCTCCAAGTTTTAAGCTTTAATTAAACCTGTGAAATCATTTTTTACCATTCATTGTTGTGATTACATGTTAAATTTGGATCTCTGAAGTCCTTAGGGCATATCACTTCTTTGCTCCCTTTGAAAGGTACTTTCCCTGTGTTGTAATCTTCATAGTTCTCTGGCAGGGAGCTCCACACGAACTGTTCTCACAACCTCCTCATCAAGCTGAGTTTTTAACACTCTTTTCTCTCAGGTTTCAATTAGCGTGGCCACCTGTTGTCATCCTTCAGCTCTTCCTTTCTGATACAAATTTGTCTCTGCTCTGAGGAAAACAGGCGCTCCAGGGACTCCCTGCTGAGTGATGCTATTTTTAAACCTGCTCCAGAGATTCTTCTGGTTTCTGGTACAGATCTGGCTCTTCCCTCTTCCCCCTGTGATGATGGGCCGTGTGGAGCTCCGTGTCTCCTCTCGTGTACTTAGGAACACAGGTCCCATCCCCTCTGGCTTCAGAACCAAGTCCTCAGGGGACCTTTCTCCAAGAGGGCTGTCTTAGATTGTTTTACCACTCCAGGGATGGTTTCCTTGTGACTGCCTTTCTATACATTTCTCAGGAAGTGGATTCTCACCCTCTTTTCTCCCATCTGTTGCTTAAATAAGCTACAAGCTCCCCAAGTCTAAAAATATGACCAGTGAAGTGACACAAAATTGCAAGGAACAAAGATATCATTAACAGTTACTATTATACTAAGGGTCTTTGTAAGTTGTCATCACAGAAGACAAATCTACCTCTAGGTAAAATAGAACATTCTCTTTTGTGTGAGTTCATGTATTTGGTAGAGTAAATGTGATAATTTTGACTGACTCTGAAAAGGCCTCATCAGTTGCCTGTATACCTCCATGGAGTGAAAAAAGGAAGAGGTAGAACCTCCCGGTGACTACTAACCAGCCATCTTAATACAGAGCCACAGATGAGGAAATCCCCTTGAGCATGAGACATTCATGCTACCCGGAGGGTAGACATTGTGGTCAAGAGCATGAGCTCTGGAGTCAGACCACACAGACCAAGAGTCTCACTACATGATTTCTTAGTAGGAGATACTTACTCTCTGTGCCTCAGTCTTCTCATCTGTTGCATAGGGACTCTAATGCCTCCAGCCTCAGAGGATCACTAGGAGGATTAAATAAGATTGAACGTAGAAAGTACTTCGGACACTGTACCTGATAGTTGTCACCTCACACTGCTCTAGTGCCTATAGTAATATGAGGCACTGCGACCTCGTACCCCTAACCACAGCCATGATGTCGGGGCACCTGGGTGGCTCAGCTGGTTGAGCGTCCGACTCTTGGTTTCGGTTGGGCTGTGGTCTTGGGGCTGGGAGGCTGGGCCACACATTGGGCTCTGTGATCATTGGGGAGTCTGCTTGAGATTCTCTCCCTCTGTTGCTCCCCCAACTCGCACGCGCACGCTCTCTTTCTCTTTCTCTCTCTCTCTCTCTAAAATAAAATCTTAAAAAAAAATAGTAGTCATAATGTCATCACCAAGACTGTCTTCAGGCCTTGAGGCAGCAACACTTTGTGGCTTTCTGTGGAGTGGAGAGACTTCTCTGAATTCGTCTGTAAGGGTCTCTAAAATGCTCTCATTCTCCCATCCACCAGAGCATGAACTCATTTCCTTAGGTCCAGCGATCGAGTCAGACATGTCTTCAGACTTTGGACGACTAGAGGTCTCTAAAGGATTGCTCTGAGAAAGACCACAACGAGGAGCTAGGACAGACTCTGACTAGGTGCTCGTCGTTTTCATGTGTTGTCTCTCAGTCTCCACAGGAACCCTACTGGGCAGATGCCATTCTCAGTTAATGGAAGGAACAAACCCTGGTCAGGGAGGTTGAGTAAGCTGCCCAGGGAACTTCATGGGTGGTGAAGCAGAATTTGAGGCCAGGTTTGAGTCCAGAACACTCTGTCACACTGTCTTCTTCCCAGACAAGACACTTTTTTCTCTTTTAGCAGAAGTGCGTGTATTCATAGTATAGCCAAAAGAGCTCAGACTTCATTACCGTTAGAGAGTCCAGCCCCACCAGCCAAGCGTTGCTGCCGCCACACTGCTTTTCCTGACGGTAGCCTGTCTGAGGACGGAACCTTCTGTCATCCCCACATAGCAGCTGTGTGGTTTCCACTACCACCATATCCCTCAGCTTTTCTTTTCATTGAGAATTTGGCACAAAACATTTTAGAAACAAGAAAGGGAGGATGAATTCAGACCTGGAGGTGAATAAACTCATATGGACCGTAGAACACCTGGAAGCACCTGGAATCTCACAAATGCCTATCCCTGCCATGTTCAAAAAGTAATCACTGTACCTGTGATCTGATCTAGACTTTTTTATAATTTTGTTGTATGGAACTCTGATTCTGCAAACCTTGAAACCCATTGAGCAGTCGTCAACAGTGAACACTTCTTTCTCGGGAAGATTTGGTTGCTTTGAATTGTGTTGGCATCAGAACTTACCTGAGTAGAGAAACATCATGCCCTGGGGATGATGACTCACTGGTTGAAGAAGTACTGGCCGTCTGTGCCCCTGAAACAGTGCCTGGTAGGAGGAAGGACATTTTTTTGGCTTGGACGAGGAGGATCCTTAAAATCTGCTCAGAGAAAAATAAGACTTTTTAGAGGAAGTGCCAGGTGATGCACGTTACACAGCATGACTTGCAGTGTTATAAAGGAATCAAACGTTTGGCCAAAGCTAAGTGATGTTTTAACAGTTTCTTTTTCAGGAAATGATTATGAATCCTTTATTTCGACAGTGAGTCTGGAATAGTGCGTGTGTTGTTGTGTAGGATTAGTCACCAAGGGTGGTTGTGCCCCACGCACGCATTGGCCATTGTGGTGAAAGCTGCCTCGGGCCGAGCTCTGACCAGGCTGGTGCTCAGACGCAGTTAATCCGTGTCTGACACCGTGCTCGGTGAGGCAAGAGCACACAGCCTCTGCCACTGAAAGCCAACCACAAGGAGGGGGGCTTCCTGCTTATTTTCTTTACAGCACTGGGTATCAGTTCCCTTGTTCTTATTTTTCCAGTTGTGGTATATTCCTAACACTCTACGCTGACCTAATTTAATAAACCCAGTGAGTTCACGGAAACATCCTTTGTTATCATTTTCTCTGACTGCATGACCGGTGGTGTCTTGGGGAAGCTTCTTTTCACTGGCCATACCCTTCCACCCTCTAGTAGGATGTTTTTCTTTTTAGGACAGATCTCTTCCAAGGTGAATGATTTAGAATGCATGTAAATAAGTAGCATTACTTTTGCAAAATGAAAAGACTTTAAATTTTATTGCAGAATTAATGTTATCTCTAAAAAATGTTTTTAAGTTTCGTAAGAAAAACTAAATAGTGTAATTAGTTGAAACATAGAGTCAGTGAAACCAGGGTTTTGAGTTTACCCTACTAAGCAAACAACTTTTTTCAGTAACCTCAGACCAGCTGTTGAAGAGCTATTTCACAAATCATGCCATTGTCACGGTGGAGACATGTTAACCACTGAATACAAACCTGTAACCCCTGCTGGGAAAACAGCAAATGTTATGTCCTCTTGGTGTTTGTCCATTTATTTTATTTTTATCTGAAATGTGATATGTCCAGTAATGTCACCGATTTTAAAGAAAGTCAAACATTTCCAAGTAAAAGCAACCTAAAACAGTTTTATGAATGAAAAGGTAGGTATAACTATAGAGATTACCAGGTAATCAAAGGTAATTAAAAGGTAATTCAGTGGGGGAAACAGTAGTCTTTTTTTTTTTTTTTATTGAGCTGTAATTGACACATAACGTTATATTAGTTTCAGGTATACAGCATAACGATTTGATATTTGTACATACAGTTGACCCTTGAACGACTACAGTTTGAACTGCATAGGTCCAGTTACACATGGGTTTTTCTCAACACAGTACAGAGAGAAGGGCGGGGGGTCGAGCTAAGATGGTGGCATAATAGGAGGACCCTAGGCTTGCCTCGTCCCTCGAACACAGCTAAATAATTATCAGTCAAATCATTCTGAATACCCAAGAAATCAACCTGAGAACTGACAGAACAAACTGTGCAACTAGAGGGAGAAAAGAGGCCACATCAAGGAAGGTAGGAAGTGTGGAGACATGGTTTGGAGGAGAAACAGATTGCTGGTGCTGCAGAAGGGAGGGAGCCCTGGTCTCAGAGAAAGGTGGGAGAGAGAAGAGTGCATGGGATTGTACAAGGAGAACACATCCCCAAAGCCATTGGCTGGGAAAACGAGAGAGGCTGATTTTCATGATTTTTTGCAGCCAGTGGGGCTCACAGACTGGAGTTCTAGAGGTGGTGGCGTGGCTGGGAGAGAGCCTTCAGGGTGCGGCCTTACTCCTGCAGAGAGGGCAGGCAGGGAACCCGAGGCAGATGGCAGGGTCTGAGGCTCACCTAAGACGCACAGGGAGAAACTGTCCCCCCTTCTTAGAGCGCCTCTGTGAGAGGTAGCATTGCCTCCCTGGGGACAAAAGAGCCGGTGGGTGCCATTTCCCTCCCCTGCCCCTGAGCATAGGCTCAGAGACACTTGCTGAGGGCGGCTAACCTGGACACTAGCTCTTTAGCCTGCTTTGCTCCAAATCCCATGCCCCCATGCTCTGGTGTGACTGCCTTTCTGGGTCAAACCTGCATCATCCCAGCACAGCGAGACCCTCCACCACAAGACCAGTGCAGGTCCCCATCACACCAGGTCCCTAAAGTTCGGAGTTTTGAAAGTCAGCCAGCTTAGCTGGGATAGAGCCCAAAGTGCACTGCACTGCTCCAGGCAGGCAGGCAACCTAGAGACAGTGTGAAAACAGCGATATGAAAAACACATGGATGCATGAAGGAAAATTATTTGCTCTTCTGGGAGGGCTTCCCTGAGAGCAGCGAGCACGTGCTCCCCTCACCCAGGACAAAGGAGCTGGCTGGCTCCGTTCCCCTCCCCCGCCCCTCTGCATAAACCAACCTCAGTAAATAGCACAGTGCCAGCACTGGCTGACTACCCTGCTAATGCCAAGCCCTGCCTCCCACCCGCCCCCGCCCCACACTCTGCTGGTACTGCTTTTCTCCGCCAAGGGTGCCTAACGATGAGCACATCGTGGGTCCCTTCCCCAGAAGACCAGCAGAAACCCACACACACACCATGTCTACCAACCATAGAGTTCTGCAAGCCTTCTTTTCTAGTGGAAGTGGCATCTGGTCTCATTTGACAAGCAGACCAGAGTACACACACTTAAAACTCACCACACTTTGGCCAAGGTCCGAACACTGTCCATTGCAGACAAGGAGAGCTTCTGTAGATGACTGACCTGAGGGACAGAGCAGCCAGAACACAGCAGCAGTGCACATACAGCACACACTAGAGACACTTCTGAAGCACTGGGCCCTGGACATTGTATGACCTCTTCTTCATAAAGCCATTACTCTCAGGAGCAGGAAACATAACAGGATTTTCCAGCACAGAGAAGACAGAGACCTAGACAAAATGCCAGGACAGAGGAATTCATCCCAAAGAAAGAACAAGAAAATGTCACGGCCAGAGATCTAATCAAAACAGATTTAAGTAATATGCCTTATGCAGAATTTAAAGCAACAGTCATAAGGATACTCACTGGGCTTGAGAAAAGCACGGAAGAACTCAGGGAGACCTTTACCACAGAGATAAAAGAGCTAAAAAACAGGCAGAAATGAAAAATGCAATGTCTGAGATTCTAAACCAACTGGATGTCATGACCACAAGGATGGAAGAAGTAGAGGAATGAGTAAGTGATATAGAAGATAGAATTACAGAAAATAAGCTGAACAACAACAAAAAATTACGGATCACAAGAGTAGACTTGGGGAACTCAGTGATTCCATCTAACCTAGTAACATTCATGTCATAGGAGTCCCAGAAGAAGAAGAGAGAGAAAAGGGGGCAGAAGGTTTACTTGAGGAAATCATAGCTGAAAACTTCCCTAATCTGGGGAAGGAAACAGACATCCAAATCCAGGAGGCATAGAGAACTCCCATCAAAATCAACAAAAGCAGGCCAACACCAAGACATATTATAGTTACATTTGCAAAATATAGTGATAAAAAAATCCTAAAAGCAGCAAGACAAAAGCGGTCCCTGACACAAGGATAGACCCAAAGGTTAGCAGCAGATCCCTCCACAGAAACTTTGCAAGCCAGAAGAGAGTGGCATGATATATTCAACATGCTAAGTGGGAAAAATCTCAATCCAACAAGACTGTCATTCAGGATAGAAGGACAGATAAAGAGTTTCCAAGACAAACAAAAACTAAAGGGGTTTTTGACCACTAAACCAGCCCTGCAAGAAATATGAAAGGGGACTCTCTGAGTGGGAAAGAAAGACCAAGAGTGACAAAGACTAGAAAGGACCAGAGAAAATGTTCAGAAACAACAACAAAACAAGTAATGAAATAGCACTAAATACGTATCTATTGATAATTATACTGAATGTAAATGGACTAAATGCTCCAGTCAAAAGACATAGGGTGTCACAGTGCATAAAAAAATCTGCCTACAAGAGATTCATTGTAGACCTAAAGATACTTGCAGGTTGAAAGGGGATGGGGAAATATTTATCATGCAAATAGGTGTCATAAGAAAGCCAGAGTAGCAATACTTATATCAGACAAACTAGATTTTAAACCAAAGACTATAACAGGAGATGAAGAAGGGCACTATATCACAATAAAGGGGACTATCCCGACAAGAAGATCTAACAATTATAAATATTTATGCCCCCAACTTGGAAGCATCCAAATATATAAAGTGATAACAAACATAAAGGAACTCATTGATAATAATACAATAATAGTAGGGGACTTTAACAACCCACTTACATCAATGGACAGATTGTCTAAGCAGAAAAACAAGGAAGCAGTGGCTTGGAATGACACACTGGGTGAGATGGGCTCAACAGATATATTCAGAACAGTCATCCCAAAGCAGCAGAATATACATTCTTTTCAAGTGCATATGGGACATCCTCCAGAGTAGATCACATACTAGGTCACAAATCAGGCCTCAGCAGGTACAAAAGGATTGAGATCATACCATGCATGTTTTCTGACCACAACGCTATGAAACTTGAAGTCAGCCACAAGAAAAAATTTGTAAAGACCACAAATACGGGGAGGTTGAACAACATGCTACTAAAGAAAAAATGAGTCAACCAGGAAACTAAAGAAGATATTTGAAAACTACGTAGAAAACAAATGAAAATGAAAATATGGTGGTTCAAAACCTTTGGGCTGCAGCAAAAGCAGTCCTAAGAGGGAACTAAATATAGGCCTACCTCAAGAAGCAAGAAAAATCTGAAATAAACAACCTAACCTTACACCTAAAGGAGCTAGAAAAAGAACAACAAATGAAGCCTAAAGCCATCAGAAGGGAAATAATGAAGATTAGAGCAGAAATAAATGACATCAAATAAAATAAAAAAAAACAAACAGTGGAATTAAGCAATGAAACCAGGAGCTTGTTCTTTGAAAAAAGTAATAAATTGATAAACCACTAGCCAGACTTATCAAAAAGAAAAGAGAAAGGACCCAAATAAATAAAATCACAAATGAGAGAAGACAAATAAAAACTAACACCACAGAAATACAATTATAAGAGAATATTATGAAAAATTATATACCAACAAACTGGACAATCTGGAAGAAATGGATAAATTTCTAGAAACATATAAACTACTAAAACTGAAACAGGAAGAAATAGAAAACTTGAACAGACTGATAACCAACAAAGAAATTGAATCAGTAATCAAAAATCTCCCAACAAACAAAAGTCCAGGGCAAATGGCTTCACAGGGGAATTCAACCAAACATTTAAAGAAGAGTTAATACCCATTCTTCTCAAACTATTCCAGAAAATAGAAATGGAAGGAAAACTTCCAAACTCATCCTATGAGGCCAGCATTACCCTGATTCCAAAACCAGACAAAGACTCCACTAGAAAAGTGAGCTACAGGCCAATATCCCTAATGAACACAGATGCAAAAATTCTCAACAAAATACTAGCAAATTGAATCAAACAGTACATTAAAAGAATCATTTCATCAAAATCAAGTAGGATTTATTCCTGGGCTGCAAGGGTGGTTCAATACTTGCAAATCAATGTGATACACCACATTAATGAAAAAAAAAAAAAAAAGGATAAGAACCATATAATCCTCTCAATAAATGTAGAAAAAGCACTTGACAAAGTACAACATCCACTCATAATTAAAAAAAACCCTCAACAAAGTAGGGATTGAGGGAACATACCTCAACCTCATAAAGACCATGTACGAAAAACCCACAGCTCATATCTTCCTCAATGGGGATAAACTGAGAGCATTTCCTCTGTAGTCACGAACAAGACAGGGATGTCCACTCTCACCAGTGTTATTTCACATAGTACTAGAAGGCCTGGCCACAGGAATCAGACAGCAGAAAGAAATAAAAGGCATCCAGATTGGCAAGAAAGAAGTCAAGCTTTCACTATTTGCAAACAACATGCTATTCTATATAGAAAACCCAAAGGACTCCACCAAAAAATTGCTAGAACTGATATATGAATTCAGTAAAGTTGCAGGATACAAAATCAACATACAGAAATCTGGTGCATTTCTATACACCGGTAATGAAGCAGCAGAAAGAGAAGGAATCGATCCCATTTGCAATTGCACCAAAAACCATAACATACCTAGGAATAAAGTTAACCAAAGAGGTAAAAGATCTGTACTCTGAAAACCATAAAACACTGATGAAAGAAAGTGAAGATGACACAAAGAAATGGATAACGTTCCATGCTCATGGATCAGAAGAACAAATATTGTTAAAATGTCTGCACTACCCAAAGCAATCTACACATTTAATGCAATCCCTATCAAAATACCACCAGCTTTTTCCACAGAGCTGAACAAACAGTCCTAAAATTTGTATGGAACCACAAAAGACCCTGAACAGCCAAAACAATCTTGAAAAAGAAAAGCAAAGCTGGAGGCATCACTTCAAGTTACATTACATAGCTGTGTAGTGATCAAGACAGTAGAGTACTGGCACAAAAACATACACATAGATCAGTGGAACAGAATAAATATCCCAGAAATGAACCCACAACTGTATGGCTAACTAATCTTTGACAAAGCAGGAAAGAATATCCAGTGGAAAAAAGACAGTCTCTTCAACAAATGGTGGTGGGAAAACTGGACAGCTACATGCAAAAGAATGAAACTAAAGTACTTTCTTTTACCATACACAAAAATAAATTCAAAATGGATGAAATGAATGTGAGACAGGAAACCATCAAAATCTTAGAGGAGAACATAGGCAGTAACCTCCTTGAATCGGCCATAGAAACTTCTTAATAGATACATCTGCTGAGGCAAGGGAAACAAAAGCAAAAAAACCTGTTGGGACTTCATCAAAAACTCCTGCGCAGCAAAGGAAACAATCAACAAAACTACAAGGCATCCTTCAGATTGGGAGAAGATAATTTGCCAATGATGTATCTGACAAAGGGTTAGTATCCAGAATCTATAAAGAACTTACAAAATTCAACACCCAAAAACAAATAATCTAGTTTATTTTTTTTTTTAAGATTTTTTTTTTTTAATTTATTTTGATAGAGCGAGAAGGAACAGTAGAGAGAGAGGGAGAAGCAGGTTCCCTGCCAAGCAGGGAGCCCGATGCGGGGCTCGATCCCAGGACCCTGGGATCATGACCTGAGCCGAAGGCAGACGCTTAACCATCTGAGCCACCCAGGCGCCCCACAAATAATCTAGTTTAAAAATGGGCAGAAGATACGAATAGACATTTTTCCAAAGAAGACATATGGATAGTTAACAGACATACGAAAAGATGCTCAACATCACTCATCATCAGGGAAATACAAATCAAAACTACAGTGAGATATCACCTCACGCCTGTCAGAATGGCTGTAGTTAACACAGGAAACAACAGATGTTGATGAGGATGCAGAAAAAGGGGAACCCTTTTGCAAAGCTAGCGGGAATGCAAACTGGTACAGACACCCTGGAAAACAGTGTGGAGGTTCTTCAGAAAGTTAAAAATAGAACTACCCTACAATCTAGCAATTGTACTACTAGGTATTTACCCAAAGGATACAAAAATACTGATTTGAAGGGGCACATGCACCCCGATGTTTATAGCAACATTATCAACAATAGCCAAATAATGGAAAGAGCCGAAATGTCCATCGACTGATGAATTGATAAAGACGATGTGGTATATATTACACACACACAATGGAATACTACTTAGCCATAAAAAAGAATGAAATCTTGCCATTTGCAACGATATAGATGGAGCTAGAGAGTATTATGCTATGCAAAATAAGTCAGAGAAAGACAAATACCATATGATTTCACTCATGTGGAATTTAAGAAACAAACAGATGAAATAGGGGCAAATTTAAAAAAAAAAGAGAAGCAAGCCAGAAAACAGACTCTTAACTATAGAGAACAAACTGAAGGTTGCTAGAGGCAAGGTGGGCAGGGGATGGGGTAAATGGCTGTTGGGGATTAAGGAGGGCACTTGTGATGAGCACTGGGTGTTGCATCTAAGTGATGAATCACTAAATTCTACACCTGAAACTAATATTACATTATGTTAACTAACTAGAATTTAAATAAAAACTTAAAGAAATACAGTATAGTACTGTAAATGTATTTTCCTTATGATTTGGTTAATAACATTTTCTTTTCTCTAACGGGATTGTAAGAATACAGTATATAATAGCTATAACATACAAAATATGTATTAATTGACTGTCTTTTTTGCTATTCGTAAGGCTTCTGGTCAACAGTAGGCTATTAATAGTTAAGTTTTGGGGGAATCAAAAGTTACATGTGGATTTCCAGCTGCATAGGGGTCAGCATTCCTAAGCCCTGAGTTGTTCAAAGGTCAAACATATTGTGAAAGGATCACCGTAATAACTCTAGGTAACATCCAGGGAATAATCTTTGACAAATGGTGCTGAAACAACTGAATGTCTATATTTTAAAACAAAAACAAAAAAACCCTTGGGGCACCTGGGTGGCTCAGTCAGCTAAGCGCCTGCCTTCAGCTCAGGTCATGATCTCAGGGTCTTAGGATCGAGACCCATGTCGGGGGCCTCCCCACTCAGTGGGGAGTCTCCTTCTCCCTCTTCCTCTCCCTCTGCCCCTAATCCCACTTGTGCTCGCTCTCTCTCTCTCAAATAAATAAAATCTTTAAAAAAACAAACAAACCCTTGATTCTGACGTTACACTCTGTACAAAAATTAACTCTAAATAAATTGCAGATGTGCAGGTAAAAACTAAACTTCTCTGGAAACCTTGGGTTTGCAACCTTTAGGTAAACATTAGGTAAACATTAGGTAATTAGGTAAACATTCAATGGATTGGACACAAAAAGCATGAAGCATGAAAGAAAAAAAATTGATACTGGACTTCATCAAAACTTAAGACTTTTACTTTTTGAAAGGTACCACTAAGAAAATGAAAAGGCAAGCCACAGAGTAAGAGAAATTATTTGCAGCACACATACCTGACAAAGGATTGTATCTAGAATTTTTATCACACAATAAGGTTGAAAACTCATATATTCATATATACGCAGACATAATATATACATCTGTATGAATATTCATACACATAACACATATATATGAATGAATGAATAGATACATATAGCAAGGGATTTGAACAGACATTTCCCAAGAGATGATGTGCAAATAATCAATAAGCATGTGAAATGTTGCTCAAAATGGCTACATTGGAGAAATGCACAGTGTTCTATCACTATGTACCTACTCGAATAGCTAAAATAAAAGAGACTGACAACACCAAGTGCAGGTGAGGAGTGGACATGCTGGTACTCTCATACACTGCTGCTGGGAGTATAAAATGGCATAACCACTTTGGAAAATAGTTTGGTCATTTCTTATGCAGTTAGGCATGCACTTACCATACAATCCAGCAATTAATTCCACTCTTAGGTATTTATTTACTCAAGAGAAATGAAACCATGTGTCTTCAAAAAGTCTTGCATGTGAATGTTCATAGCAATTTTATAATAGCCAAATACTGGAAATAACCTAAATGCCTGGCAGTTTGGGTGGATAAATAAATTGTGGTATATTTATACAATGGAATAGTACTCATCTGTGAAAAGGAATGAACTGTTAATGCACGCAAGAATTTAGAATACTCTCAAACCATTTTACTGAGTAAGAGCAGCCATACACAAAAGTGAACATATTATACAGTTCCATTCATGTAAAATTCAAGAATAAGCAGCTAGTGAGAGAAATTAGATGACTGGTTGCCCTGGACCAAGGGTGAAGGTAGGGGATTGACTTCTGAGGGGGAACTTTATTTTATTGTATATAAATTATACCTCAATAAAGTTTATTTTTATTTTTATTTTTATTTTTTTAAAGATTTTATTTATTTATTTGAGAGAGAGAGAATGAGAGACAGAGAGCATGAGAGGGAGGAGGGTCAGAGGGAGAAGCAGACTCCCTGCCGAGCAGGGAGCCCGATGCGGGACTCGATCCCGGGACTCCAGGATCATGACCTGAGCCGAAGGCAGTCGCTTAACCAACTGAGCCACCCAGGCGCCCAATAAAGTTGATTTTTAAAAAGATAATAAATACTATCAGCAACTACTTGCCAACAGTTTGGAAAACTTACATAAACTGGAAATTTTTTTAAAAATAATTTAATAGAACTGACTCAAGAAGAAGTAAAAAGCTTAAAAGTTTGACTAATACTAAAACTATTAAGTAAATTGAAGCAATGATTAAAAATCTTCCTACAAAAAAATTCAGAGCCAGATAGTTTTATAGGCATGTTATACCAAGCTTTCAAACAACAGGTCGTCCCAGTTTATACAAATTCTTCCAGGCAGTGAGACAAGAGGAAGTACTCTCTAGCTCATTCTGAGAGGTCAGCATAACCTTGATAAATCCAGACAAAAACATTACAAAAAAGGAAATCATAAGTTTATTTCACTCATGAATACAGCTGTAGAAGTTCTAAACTCATTACTAAACCAACTTCAACTGTGTCTATAAAAGACAATACTTCACCTCCAAGTTTGGCTGCTTCTGGCATGCAAGGGTAATATAATTTGAGGAAATCCATAGAAGTAATTCACTACAGTAATAGATTAAAAGATTTTAAAAATGTGGTTACTTGAATGAATTCAGTAAATGCATTTGATAAGTGTATGTGATTTTTCCAATTAAATTTTTTTTTTAATTTTGATTAAGGGAATATTGTTAGCAAGATTGAGAAAGTTATATAATAAGAAACTGAGAACTTTACTATTTTGATAAGTGACCCAGAGACACTAATGGAGAATCTGTTACTGTAGGTGGGAGGTCATAGAACAATGGCACTGGATCATTCTTGGTGAGGCCATTCACCAGATGTGTGTGATCAAGGATGTTACCTATCACCTTTGTGTCTGTTTTCTCCATAAGATGGGCATAATAACACCTCCCACGAACAAGGCTTAAAGAATTAACATATGTGAAGCACTTAGCACTGCACTGACACTTGCTTTTCAAATTTATCTTTTATATTATATATTAGTGTTACAATACATATATTCTATATATTTTCTTTAAGGCCACCTGACTCTTAGCCAAAGGCTAAGTTAATGACTGTAGCCTTTGATAAAAGTGCTTTCCCTTTCAGATTACAAATTGACACCTTTTTGTCTATGTGTGTCTCAAAGGTGAGTGATTTCACGTGGAGCCATGATGGGACTCAAGCACTTATTTCATATCGAGATGGGTTTGTCCTGGTTGGTTCTGTCAGCGGACAAAGACACTGGTCATCTGAGATCAACTTGGAAAGTCAAATCACATGTGGCATATGGACTCCTGATGACCAACAGGTAAAGCCTCTTAAATGTGGGTGTGTAATGTTAAAACCGTGTGAGGTGAGGAGGAAGTGAATTGCATACAGTCACGCACGGAAGGGGTAGGGATGGGGGAAGCTGGCTCAGAAGCGCCTTGCATCACAAAAGTGAAGAACAATGAATATGTCCAGGTGGAAATTAAAAACTAAGTGAACCACAGATTGGAGAAATAATATTTCCCATCAATATGGTAATATTGAGTTAACATTTTAATTATAGAAAATATTCTTACAAATACACTTTTAAATCTATATAAATAGTTGGTAAATGGATAATGGACATAATGATTCACCAAGGAAGTTCAGCTAGTCAGTATTCATATGGTGGAAAAGTATGCATTTTTAGGAGAAAAATGCAAAATAACATAGTGAGGATATAGTTTCACTTATTAGCAAAAAATAATAAAATGATACAGATGATATACTGGTTAATGATAAGAGTTCAATCAAAGGATTCTTATTCATTGCTGGTAATAATGTGTACTAGACCTTTGGGGAAGCAATTTGGGCAGAATATGTCAAAAGTCTTAAAAAATTGTTGTCCACTTTGACCTGGTAATATACTTCAGGAATTTATCTAAAAGAAACAAAAGGGAAGAAAATAAAAGTTATAGTCATTAAAGCATTATCTATGATAGTAAAAATTCAGCAACAGCCTGCTTGTCTAAAAATAGAATGATTAAGTGAACTGTGGTATTACCACTGAGAGGATTATATAATAAGTAGTTCAGAAAATTGTGGGTTCTGGTTATGAAGACAATCTGAAAGAGCTCTTATGATATAATGTTGAGGGAAAAAAAATCAGGATATGAAATGGTGTAGGTGGTATGATTACCATGTCATAAAACAACCAAAGGAAACCCATCCACATGCTAGAAAGACCTGGAAGGAGACAAAATGCCACAGGTCGGTTGTTTTACAGTGAAGAGCTTTTGGGTCATTTTCTAAAACCCAATTTTAAAATTTTCTTTAATGTATCTTTTTTACTTTCATGATAAAATAATATATAACCTAATAAAGTTATATATTGATAATTCATTTTTTAAATAAAAAGATTGGCCAGGTAAAACCTTTGTAAATATGAAGCTTATGTTTTCCAAGCACAACAAAATCCAGAAAATGCCAGGACATTTCGTAGCAGAGATTTTAGTTTAATATTGGTAAAAGCAAGCAGTATAATAAGGAATCATAACTTTAATTTTTGAATCTTTTTTCTTTTCATTCTTTTTTTTTTTTACTGAATTGCTTTCCACTAATCACTAAACATTCCATGTTTCCTTTTTTTTTTTCGAGTAAAAGTGGTCAATATTCTTTCTCTTTCTTCTCAAAATTACTATTATGAGAGGGGCGCCTGGGTGGCTCAGTTGGTTAAGCGGCTGCTTTCGGCTCAGGTCATGATCCCAGGGTCCTGGGATCGAGCCCCACATCGGGCTCCCTGCTCTGCGGGAAGCCCGCTTCTCCCTCTCCCTCTGCCTGCCTCTCTGCCTACTTGTTCTCTCTATCTCTCTGTCAAATAAATAAATAAAATCTTTAAAAAAAAAAAAATAAAAAAAATAAAAAAAAAATTACTATTATGAGAGCTACAAAGCAACAGTTGCAACTCCAAGTTTCTTCCATGGCTCTGAGGCTCCTAAGTATCCAGTAGCATATGCATGTAACTCTAAGAAGCACTTGCATTTACTGTGACGTGTGTTTGCAGGTGTTTACTGCCCCTGGAGTCTGCTCTGAGAAGTCGGTGCAGCCCATTCAGTGGCCTTGCCCAGACACCTCTCCTTGCACGTTTCCTCCTCTGTGATGGGGGGTGTGAATTATTTCCTGCCTGTTTCCCCGGGGCTTTTGTAATGATCAGATGAGTGAACAGATGTGAAAGCACTTACAAATGTGGAAGTGGAAGTCTTGGCTTCACATTCTTCCCTTGCCTCGAGGGATGGAACGTGGGAGGCTCATGTCCCAATCCCCTGATGAGCTCTGCCTGCCTGTGTCCCCAGCAGACAGCATACTTGGCGTGTGACAGGCACAGGACCCAGACACGCCAGGGGCACAGTAGGCAAGACTTGGCACCTGCCTTTTGAGGTGCTGGGGCCCCCAAACATCCTGTGCTGCGTCCCAGCAAAGTGGCTGGGATAGCAGACAGCATGGTGTCGTGGGCATGATGGAGAGCAGATGGGCTGCAGCTTTAAAGCCAGGAGGAGGCCCTTGGACTTGGCTCTGTAGACCCGTCTGCAGGATCAGAGAGTGGCTTCGGCTGGTGGTTGGTCTCCTGGCCCACAACCTCTGTCTGAAAAACTGCTTTTACTGGGTCTGTATTTGGGGCTAACAGGTAGGATGTCATTGAAGGAAAGCGCTGCACTCACTGCCTTTCCGAAAGGTTGCAGACCCCCGAAGCAATGAGGATCCTTACGGGATACTCCCGTCAGTCATATTTGAACCGAGACATGGAAAAATAACATTCCTTCCTCCTTGTCTGTCACTCTTTCATATCTCTTGCTTGGTTTGAAAATTATTAATGAGAAAAGAGTATGAAGACAATTTGAAATGTAATGCCCTGAGCTCTTACCATTGGGAGCTGATGTTTAAAGCCGCGCCTCCTCCATCTCAGGCTGTCTCTTCCCTTGTCCCCAAGAACCTCCTGCACTTTACATAGAGTAAAATGTTGTCCACGATGAAGCCACCTCCTCCCCTCTTGAGATACTGCTGATCATACGGGATTTTAGGTTGTTTCTTAACTTTTTAAAATATAAGCAGTACTATTTTACAAGGGAGTTTGAGAGTCTAGGTATTTTCCTACTTGTCATATATTTTCTTCAGTTTAGAGTGGTGATCTCTATACCCTTTTGGGGATTGTAGACTACTTTAAATATCAGATGGAAATTGGGAACCCTTTTCCTGGAAAAATGTGCACACGTACATATGTGATTATATCTATCACTTTGCATAGAATGTTGGAAGCTCATAGGATTCGATGTTCCTCCCCCTTCAGATTCCTGATCTAAACAGTCTAGAGGCCACATTTGGGATCATCTTCCCCAACTTTCTGATGCATATATTCAAACATTACAGAAAAGTTGAAAGAATATACCTGCGTTAAATTCAGCAACTAATGTTTTCCTATATTTGTGCACTCTCTCCTCCTCTCGCCCTTCCTGCCTCCCTTTCTCCCTCTCTTTCTCTTCATACACGCACACATTTTTGCAGTACTGTTTTTGAAAATAGGTTGTAGACATTGTGCACATCACTATGAAATATTTGAACATGCTTGTCATAAGAATAAGATCATTCCTCCTACATTATCACCCCCAAGAAATTAGCAGTGATATTTTCTGGTATCCAGGCTACTTCATAGTTCCCTAATGGTTACAAAAGTGTGTGTTGTAAGCTTTTCTTTCTTTTTTTTGTTATTTGGAACTGGGATCCAAGTTATGTACAGCAATTGTTTGTTACATCTTCAGTCTAGAAAAATTTCCTTTTTTTTTTTTTTTTTTAATGACATTACCTTTCTCACAAGTTTAGTGTGGTTACTTTGTAGAATATTCTACAGTCTAGGCTTGTACGATTGTTTACCCATAGTATCATTTAACTTCTGCTAGCCTCTGTATTTTCTATCATCTGGAAGTTAGGTTGAGATTAGGTTTGGATTAAACAGGTTGGGTAAGGATAGTTAATAGGTGATACCCTATCATTCACATTGAGCCACATTAAAAGGCATATAATGTCTTGTTATCCCACTAGGAGGAGAGCTGAGTCTGATGGAACTCTTGTAAAAACAAAACTATTTTTCAAAACTATTGTTCTTAATTTCATCTATACTTATAGTGAATTTTTTCAAGCAATGTGTTTCATGTCAGGCTAAAATTTGTCTTCCATTAAATTGCAAGAAGGGAAGGTGATTCTACCTGGAGTTTATATAGTAGATGAAGACTGTCTTAGTCTCCTTGGGCTGCCATACAGAATTCTACAGGCTGGAGGGCTTAAACATCAGGCATTTCTCTCTCACAGTTCTGGAGGATGGAAGCTCAAGATCAGGCGTTGGCAGGCTTGGTTGCTCTTGAAGCCTCTCTCCTTTTTTTTTGTTAAAGATTTTATTTATTTATTTGACAGAGAGAGACACAGCAAGAGAGGGAACACAGCAGGGGGAGTGGGAGAAGGAGAAGCAGGCTTCCCGTGGAGCAGGGAGCCCAATGCGGGGCTCGATCCCAGGACCCTGGGATCACGACCTGAGCCGAAGGCAGTCGCTTAATGAGCCACCCAGGCGCCCTGAAGCCTCTCTCCTTGGCTGGCAGTTGGCCGCCATTTTCCTGTGTCCTCACATGGCCTTTCCTCTGGGTGCTCATCCCTGGTATCTCTTCCTCTTCATAAAAGGACACCAATTCTATTGGTTTAGGGCCCTATCCTTATGACCTCATTTAACCTTCATTATCTCTTTATAGGCTCTATCTCCAAATCCTGCCACATTAGGGGTTAGGGCTACTGCATATGAATTTCGAGTGGGATACAAATGTTCAGTCCATAGCCTCATAAAAAATATGACTCTTCAACAAATATTTTAAAGAATAGAAAATTCACAGAAAAGACACTTACATAAATTTAGCTTGATAAACTTGAGATGTATTTATAAATAGAACAGTCTTTGTAGGGCTTGGAAGAAAAAGCAAATGATATAAATAGAAAATGTCAGAGAAATAAATATAAATATGACTGGGGAAAAAATTTCTGCGGGTCCTAAGTTGATCAAGAGTAATGCAGCAGTGAAGCTTTTGCCATTTCGAGGAAGTACCCAGCATCACAGCACAGTGCGTAGGAGGAGAATGCTTAGTCCCCTCTACGTTATCCAGGGGCGTGGGAGAACACCATGCCTCTTGATATAGGAAAGTGCTTTGAGACATACACATTTACACACATCCATCTAACCATTCTCTGAGTCTTAGGTGAACATCAGTTCACTTTGAGAGCCTTTGAACCAGAGAAGGTTGTTGAGAACCTGAGGTGCATTTCCATCAGGAGAGTTAGAGATGCCAGCACATGATCCTTGTGTGTAGACATGAGCATGACTCTCCTAGAAGAACAGCGAGTAGCTTTGGTGGATCTGTGTCCATGGAAGATGGGACAGAAGGAAAAAACCCCAGACTCACATCTAGGAATTTAGGTTAGATGAGGAAGAAGGAGCCCACCTAAACCAGTACGGGAAGAAAACTCTAGTTCCAGCCCTTCTTGGGAGAACGCCTTGCAAGAAGAAAGCTCCCAGAAACACCCTTCTGCCATGGGTACAAGGAGGTCTGCCAAGAACTGCTTCTCCAGCAGGTGGTTTGTCTTTTTCTCTTCCCAGGTACCCCTTATCTACCACAGCTCCTGGAGTGTGGCGCATGCATAGTTTGGGTGCCTGAACCATTTGGATTTATTTTAAGGGGATCCCGAGGCATCGAAGCTGTGTACACTTTAGGGAGGTCAGCAATACCCGTTGTCACTCACAGTGCAGCCCCCAGATCAGATGCTGTGTGGTTCATCCAGTGCTCGCTTCGGCAGCACATACACTAAAACTGGAATGATACAGAGAAGCTTAGCTGGGCCTCTGCGCAAGGATGACACACAAATGCCATATGGTTCATCCAGGCCTCGCAGCTTCCTCCCTCTCCCTGACTCAGGGATCCTTTTCAGGGATCTCAGTCCTCGCCTGTTGGCCTTTCCTTCTAGTTGCTTCTGCTTTCTCCTCGGGCAGACCTGTCTCTTTTCCCGAGGCCTCCAGGGCTGTGGGGCTCTTTCCTCTTGCGAAACCTGTTCTCCAAGAAGCCTGGGGCTTCACATTGCCCCACCCAGCCCCCCACCCCCACTCTGACTGAGGCGTCTGTGACCCCAGGGCGCATATCCAGGCCTCATGCTTTCTCGACAGTGCTCTCCCCCAAAGCCAGTCCCTCTTCCAGCCTTGTCTTGCCTCTTCCCTGTACTGTCCTTCATACCCTGCTCCTGGAAGCCTTCCCAGCTGCCGCCTTAGCCCACACATCCACCTCGGGCTCTCGTGCTCGTTCCTCGTTCTCACCTGGTCCACTTGTCTAGGGCTCCAGTGTTGGGCATTTCCCCTTTTTTCTCTCCTTGGGGTGATTTCTCCCACTGTCAGAGCCTGTCAGCTCCCACCTGAGCGTGCAGGCTCCCCAGGCTGCGAGCTGCGTGAGCCATCGGCCCTTCTTGTCCCTCATGCTGAGCACCCGCTGCCTGGACCCTGCTCAAATCCAGCTGGGTCCCAGCTTAGCTTGTCAGTCTTCCTCCCTGCCCCCTCCTCTGTTGCTGATCACTTGCACCCAACCTGGGAATTCCACTGGACTTGCCCTCTTCCTTGTCTTCACCCTCCACTTAGTCACCAACGCCTGGTGATTCCACTTCTTAAATCTTTTTGTGTCAGCGATTGTTTATTTATATTTAAACACTAAAGATGGTTACATTCAGACCAGCTTAAAGGCAAGTGTTTCAACTCTGACACACCTTGCATTCTGTAACAGGGCTGCTGGACTTGGCGACTTGTAAGTTCTTCCCATCTTCAGCTTTGCTCCCTGACTGGTTCCTTCTTTTTGTCAGTGGCCGCTTTTGCCGCGCTGGGCTGCCCCTTTCCTGGTTCCTGAACAGTGAGGGAATGAGTGACTTTTCCAGTCTTTGAAGTTATTTAAAGATCTCCCTTTGCCTGCAGCCGTGGCTTGCAAACTGTGTTCCTCACAGAATTCTGTGGAGCTGCGTTCCTAGGGCAGGGGATGGAGTGAGCTTCAGGGAGGAGGGGGCCTGGAGCACCCAGACCAGATCCCCGGGCAATTCCACTTCTGTTTTAGATACGAAATGGGGATTATGTCTTACATTTTGTTTTTGAGGGAAAGTCTGTAAGATAAACATATGAGTCTGGTCCCTCTTTCTATTTATTTTTACTGTTTATTAAATTTAAAAGCAGTAGTTTTTAAAAGTCAAATAGTACTACTAGGCTTATAATGAAAAATATAAAAAACAAACAAAATACCAGCACCTTTTCATTCCCTGTGCTATCCCTCCCACTCCCTGATCCCCGCTCCCCGAGGCAGCCACTTGTAACTCTTTGTGTTTCTCTCCATATTTCTGAAAGATGGGCTTGTTCTGTCAGATCTTGATGTTTTGGACTCAGGTGTTCTCTACTAACTTCCTACCTGGAAAATGAGAAGCTGGCTTTCTTGGAATGCCCCTTTCCATACCCAGCCTCCCAGCGTGCTCCCGTCTCCACGGTTAGTCATTCTGTGCTCAAAGTGCGATTCATAGACGACGGGCACACAAAACCAGGGTTGCATTGTCTGCCTTGTGCACTGTTGGCTTTGCCCACAGTTAGTAATATTGCCTTACTTATTGCTTAGTTGTCTGTATACCAATCACAGATTAATTCCTACACCCCCCCCCCCAAATATTAGAAATCTCCTCCGAATGTGTTCCTCTGCTTGGGACTTGGTTTTCTGGTGCTGTCCCTCCTGGGGCCCTCAGCTCCCTGCCCCAGCAACACACCTGGCTCCCTGTGCCGTGGTTCCCTTCTCTCCCCTCGTGTGGGTGCCCCTATTTCTGCGATCACCTTTATTTCATGGTCTGGTGGAACCCTCATCATGGTGGAACATGTCTTCCAGGTGTTGGAAATTTCAAGACAGTTGTATGTTTAGCTGGGACACCATGACCCCTTTGCAACCCGTCCTTTCAGCTCTTTGGTATTTTCTTTTCCCTTTCTGGAAATCTTATTACTTAGATGTTGCCCTTCTAGATTGATGATCTGATTTTAATATCTTTTCTCTCCCAGTTGCTTTGCTTTGCTTGCTTATCCTATTATCTGGGCAATATCCTGAGCTATATCCTCCCAAGTTTTCTTTGACTTTTAAAAAATTAATGCTATTTTTAATTTTTAAGAGTTCTGTTCTGTTTTCTGATTGTTCTTTTTTTAAAAAACACAACATCATATTCATGGAGGATGAAACAACATGAAGATATTGATCGGAGGTTTTGAAGTATCTTGCTGTATTCTTCATTGTCTTTCTCCTTCACATTCTCTGTGGCTTTGTTTTGGCTTCTTTCATATTAGATGCTTTTCTCAAATGTCTGGTTGTCACTGGTCATCTGCTCGTATTTAAGAGGTGGAGACTAAAAAATGATCTGGACACTAGGCAGTGGTGGTCCTCTTAAATGATGGGCTCCGCTGTGGGGCGACCACTGGACTTGTCCTTCCACATGTCCCTCACCTGGTGACTGAGGTGGGCTCGTTTCCGGCACCGAGTTGCCGAGCTTTCCCTATAGGCCCCTGAGCTGTGTCTGTGTCCTGCCCCCGCCCCAGGCTTCTGTTCAGTCCCTCCAGAGGGTCAGACAGACGCACGCCTCCTGTCTGTGTGCACGGGAGAGGATGTGTGGAGGTTTGCCCATTCTCTTTCAGGGCTTCCACCCAATCCTCCTGTCTTCTCCCAACCCTCATGTCCATTTTCAGGAAGGTCTTTGGCTTCTGTGGCACAAACCAACTTACTCCTAGTCTTCCTTGCTGTAGGTTTGGGCTTCAGTTTGCTCAGGTCTCTTTGGTCATTTAGCATGCGTCCCATCTGCTATCCAGTTTCTAGATGTTGGCTTCTCTGTCTGCTGACCTCCTCTCTCCAGTTCTCTGTTAGAGTTTCACGCACATTACTGTTAACCGAGGGTTTGGGAAGGTGTCCAGGCCATCATATGACTCCCCATAACTTTCTAGCCTCCTCTCTGGCCCCCACTACCCTCCACACTAGCTACAGTGGACTGGTTTGATTTTCTAAATTCATATTGCTCTCCTGCCTTTGCACATGCTGTTCCTCTTGCCCTTGTCCCTTGTCTGTCCAGGGAAGTTCCACCTGTCCTTGAAAACTCAACCCAAACATCACCATCCGCTGCCTTGCTCCCCTCCCCACCCAGGCAAAGTAACCGTTGGTCTGGCTCACTGGCTCTAGTGTTCCAGGAGCTCCTCCTGTGTACCAAGAGCACATTTTGTAACATTTTCCACATTATGTTGTAACTGGTGGTTGCGTGTTTTCTTCCTTACCATATGTGAGGGCAGGCATCACGCCTCATTCTTCCCTGTAGCCGGGACTCCTCAGGGCAGGAGTAGAGGCATGCAGTGAGTGAGGGAAGAATGCTTTCCCTGGAAGTGCCAGCTTCCCTCCTCTCTGTGCCTAGGGATGATTAAGTCCATGGCCTCACCTAAAGAACTGCCATATTCCCTGCCCATCCCCAAGTACTCCCACACACACACACGAGAGGAATCACGCACACACACACACACACACACACACACACACATACACACATACACACACGTACACGAGAGGAATTCCTGGTTTACCCCACATCCCTGCCCTGGGAGGACCCAGCGTTAGTTTTTCATTCATTCTGTTTTATACAGAAAATACTATTTTATGCAGAAAAGTCTAAATTGGGGGATTTTTCACATTTGCCAGTATTGGCGTGGAGATTTCATTAGTTATGACTGATTAGATTCAGGTATTTTTTGTTTTGTTTTTCATTTTTCAGGCTATATGGTTATCACTCCTTTAGAAAGCAGTTTGAATGGGGATCCTAATGTCTGAATTCTTCTTCCTACTCAAATCCAAAAGCAGTTTCTGAATGTGAATCATTGTCAGTTTAATCCTAACCCATGGTATAGAAAATCCAGCTCAGTGAGAATTATTAGATATTAGGATACCCTGCCAAGAAAATACACGTGATCTCCTTGGATGAAAGCCTTTGCAAGATGACATGTTCCTGTTTCCTGGCATGGTGCCCCTGCCATGTTGCCTGAGGACAGCAGGATAGAATTGATGACATCTTCACAGACCACCTGCCCTAAGACTTGTTTTCACCTTTTCTTCCTGCGTCATATCTGTCCTCTCTTTACCTCTCTCCGTGTCTTCTTTGCTCTGTAGAAATGACAATTTTTATTTATCCTGAGCCAACAGACTTTTTTTGTGTTACAATTCTGAAATTCTCCTCTTTATCCAGTGTGCCTATGACACATTCATGATGAACATCCTGGATTTACATTTAAGAAGTTTATAGCCACAAGAAGGAAACGTTAAGCCTCATTTCCTTTAATGAGGACACAAGTCAGTATTTTTTTTTTTTTAAAGATTTTATGTATTTATTTAACAGAGAGAGACAGAGCAAGAGATGGAACACAAGCAGGGGGAGTGGGAAAGGGAGAAGCAGGCTTTCCCACTGAGCAGGGAGCCTGATGCGGGGCTCGATCCCAGGACCCTGGGATCATGACCTGAGCCAAAGGCAGACGCTTAATGACTGAGCCACCCAGGCACCCCCACAAGTCAGTATTTTTAAAAAAATCATAAAGGCAAATGCTTGTTGTTTATCAATTTTGGAAGTATTTATAGTTACTTCATAGAGTTATCCAGGTGATGAAAGATACAAACCATGATTAAATTATATAGCAGAGATTGTGTGTGAGGATCATGAACTTAAAAAAATATATCAAGAGCACAATCTCATACAATAAAGGAAAGAGAACTAGAGCTTTAAAAATACATTTTCTTCTCCAAAGTATGTACAGACGGTCCCCATCTTATGATGGTTTGACTTATGATACTTTAACATAATAATGGTGCAAAGGTGGTATGCATTTAGTAGGAACCATTCTTCAAATTTTGAATTTTGAATTTTAATCTTCTCCTGGGCTAGCATGGCACTCTCTCGATGCTGGGCAGGAGCTACAGCTCCCAGTCCACTGTGCAATCATGAGGGTAAGCAACCAATACCCTGATGGCCCTTCTGCACCCATACAACCATTCTGGCTTTCCCTTTCAGTATAATATTGAATAAATTACATGAGAGATTCAACACTTTATTGTAAAATAAGCTTTGTGTTAGATGATTTTGCTCAACTAAAGGGTAAACATTCTGAGCATGTTTAAGGTAGAACATCATAGGCTAAGCTGTGATGTCAGTAGGTTAGGTGTATTATATGCATTTTCAGCTTAGGGTATTTTCAACTTACGATGAGTTTATTGGGATGTAACCCTATCATAAGTCAAGGAAGATCAGTAAGGCACAGTCTATAAGGGAAAATGATGATTTCAACAGATACATACTGTACCTGACCTTCAATTAATTACAATAAGTAGCCAGCGGTTTCTCGTTTGGAATGTTCTGTTAGGAAAAAGGTATTTGTCACATAGTTGGAGTATTTTAATTATTTGCTGCAGGTGTTCATAGTCCTAATGAAATACAGGTATACTTATATATAGTAGATTTTAAAATGTAGGTGAACTGAGTTTTTGGAATTGTGATTATATTTTAATATCCACATAAAGAAATCTTCCCTATTTAAGAATACTCAGGGGGTGGCTGGGTGGCTCCGTGGGTTAAGCGTCTGCCTTCGGCTCAGGTCGTAATCTCAAGGTCCTGGGATCGAGCCCCGCATCTCCCTCTCCCTCTGCTGCTCCCCCTGCTTGTGCTGTCTCGCTCACGCTCTCTCTTTCTCAAATAAATAAATAAAATCTTAAAAAAAAAAAAAAGTTTAAAAGAATATTCAGTAGAAATTGCCCTTGCTTAGAAGGTGGTGGTTTGGTGTGAAATGAGAATTCTTCACCTAATACATTTTTTGGCTAAATGTCCAGACTTAGTTTTCCAGGACTAGAGGTAATATTTGTTTGTAAACACTAAAACTCTTTTTAAAAGGAGGTCTTGGAGCACCTGGGTGGCACAGTTGGTTAAGCATCTGACTCTTGCTTTCAGCTCCGGTCATGACCTCGGGATCGTGATATCAAGCCCCATGTCAGGCTCCACACTTGGCAGGGAGTCTGCTGGAGATAATTTCTCTCTGCGCCTCCCCCAGCTCGGGCTCTCTCTCTCTCTCTCTCAAGTAAATAAATAAATCTTAAAAAAAAAAAAAAAAAAAAAGGAGGTCTTAAGTAATTAAATAGACCTAATACTTCCTTAGGCACTTTAAACCATGATTTCAAATTAAGTAGAAGTCTGGGTCGGTACATCTTAAACAGCCCCAAGATAAGAGTTTCCGATTTTCAGGTTTAGCACCTGCAGATGTGAGTGGGGCTACATCTTCTCCTCTAGCCTCTGTTCTAGTTTATTATTGTTTTATTGTTTTCGTATTCTTTGACCTAGGAAGAGGGAAGGTGTATTCTTTTTGCTTTTGGATTCAAAGTGTAGGTCCCAAGCCTCTTCTCTGATCTGATAGGTGGCATCCACTGATGTGATTGGTGACCCTGAGTCCCGCAGTATTTGTCCACCACCTTTAAATCCTGCTGGTGCCGGGATGGGGACAGCAAAGAGAAACATCACTGAAAATACCTGTCGTACTCTGTGGCATTTATGAAAGGAATGCTGTTTTTATGTACATACCTTGCAAAAAATAGGACATTTATTTCCCATTTGGAGTGGAGCAGAGTCAGGACTTGAGTGGTTAATGGAGCAAGGTCATTAAAAGGGGGATTTCAGTGCAAGCTTTTTAATTCATTTCATTCAAAGAATTTAAAAACTAAAAATTTTACATTGTTTCTATACAATATCTTTTCAGAGATACTACTTGCTGAAAAAGAGACTGTCATAGATACTAATATACACTTAAAGCTTTAACACATTAATCAGTTACAAACAGTAATTATTCATTTACTTTTTAAGTATAAGGTTATGATTGAAGTACCAACATAGAACTCAAGGAGATTTGCTAACTCTCCAGAAGTATTCTAAGTGATAAATAATTCCGGAGGGTTTTTAATTAGGTAATTTTTAAACTGTGATTATTAAACCAGTAGTATATAAAAAATAAATAGAATAAAGAACTCACTCATTTTGCCACATTTGCCTTTTTATCCCTTTATTCTTTTTTTTTTAATTTGCTATACTTAAAGTAAATCCCCAGTAGCATGGTTTACTTCATTGTAAACCTCTTCAGAACGTGGCGTTTCTTTCCGTAACCTCAGGGCTGTGCTCACACCGCCTGTTTACTTTGAAGAAGGCTCTTGTCAGATTGAAGTAAATAACTTGTCTGGTACTTGGATTAGCCCATGGCTGTAAAGGAGGACATCTGTTGCATCAGAGGAGACCGGGTATTCATTCTGAAGTTTCTCTTTGTCTTGCACTATCACCTAGGAAACGGCTTATAAAGGAAACTTTAAAAAGTCATGTAAATCTTTGTTTCTCGGCTAAAAAAGTGATGTTGCCACCACAGTTTTATAAATGAAAAGTAAATGGCTGGTATTTGACTAACACGTAATGACTACGTCATAGATGAGGGCAACTCTTTGACAGAATAAAAGTCAAACTTACCAAAACCAAATTAAAAAGAATCACAGTATATTATTTGCAAGGAGTTTTTTATTCACCCTGAGAAAATACTTCCCTTTGCTGGCCCATTAAGTGCTGGTGTTTGGAGTGACTCTGCCGACTGCCCCTGGTCCTCCACCTGGTCCTTTAAGGTAGTAATTACAAGTGCTATATCAGTTTTAGCTTCACTGGACAGACTTGAAAGCCATTGTGCTCAACACAGCAAGAAAGAAACGTGGAGATCTCTCTCACATAAGCTCCTTTACTTAAATTATTTATCATTTTTAATATCCACCAACTCAATAGAATGACACCTCAATGATCCATTCCTATGCTGAAGACCCTCAATCATGAGTGAAGTGTAAGTAGGTTAAAGGACCTATGGAGTAGAGCTCCTATCTAGCAGTTTGTGGGAATAACTTTGAAATTAGATTTAGTTGGAAACCATTGGAAAGAGTGATTTTCTTCCTTGCCTCCCCATTAGATTTTTTTCATGACTTTTCAGTAGAGTGTGTACTGCAAAAGGGAAGCCCATTTTATTTTAAGCCCTAAACGGAACATATATAGGAATGGTTTTTGCCAAAATAAGCAGGGAGGATGTGAATAACAAAGAAAATAATGGAAACATACTTAGGAAGAGAAGTCAGGAGATGGCCTCCCACCCTTCACAGCTATCTTTCTGCAACTATTGACACTGTTTAGGTTTTTTAGATGTTTCTTTTTGTGATTCTGGAAGTTCTGTTGAGCTCTTCATAGGAGAAAATAGATTTCTTTAGCAAAAGCAGGTGCAGCTACTATGTTTATACTTTTTTGGTCAATGCTATTTTGGTTGACTGACAATGGTAATTAAGATGTTTAAAAATTAGGGATGCCTGGGTGGCTCAGTCGGTTGAGCGTCTGCCTTCGGCTCGGGTCATGATCCCAGGGTCCTGGGATCGAGTTCCACATAGGGCCTTGCTCAGCAGGGAGCCTACTTCTCCCGCTGCCTGCCGCTCCCCATGCTTGTGCTCTCTCTCTCTGATAAATAAACAAATAAAAATTAAAAAAAAAAAAAAGATGTTTAAAAATTAAATTGCTCTTTGTTATCTCTGGACTCAGATCATTGATGAATCACTATATAGAACACTCAGTATAGATAAATTATAAAATACATTAAATTAAAATCTTTCTTTCTTTTTTTTTTTTTTTCTTTTTTTTTTTTAAAGATTTTATTTATTCATTGGACAGAGATAGATACAGCAAGAGAGGGAACGCAAGCAGGGGGAGTGGGAGAGGGAGAAGCAGGCTTCCCGCGGAGCAGGGAGCCCGATGCGGGGCTCGATCCCAGGACCCTGGGATCATGATCTGAGCCGAAGGCAGACGCTTAACGACTGAGCCACCCAGGCGCCCCAAGAAAATCTTTCTTGAAATTTACATTGAACAGTTTAAGAATGAAAGATGGAGGGACACCTGGGTGGCTCAGTCGTTAAGCGTTTGCCTTCAGCTCAGGTCATGATCCCGGGGTCCTGGGATCGAGTCCCGAATCAGGTTCCTTGCTCAGCGGGGAGCTTGCTTCTCCCTCTGCCTGCCACTCCCCCTGCTTGTGCACTCTCTCTCTGACAAATAAATAAAATCTTAAAAAAAAAAAAAAGAATGAAGATGGGAAGCAGTTATTCATACAAATGGATTATTAAGTATCGTCTAAAAGAGTATGTTGGGCAGGAGCAGCGTCAGCAAGGTGGCTGAGTAGCAAGTCTCGGACCCTCCTTCCCCCAACAAACACACCAAATCAACAATACGCAGACCAATTCCCTTTGTGAGGAATCCAGAAACTAGTTGATTGAAAGGCTCCTGTACCCCAGGTGAGTGTGAAACCAGCCACATCAAAGCTGGTAGGAAAATTCAAGATACCCTCTTTCCGTAATGACTACCTGGCAAAGTGCAGTGTGATCGAGAGAAAACCCCCAGCCCCAGCTTCTCCCCAGGAAGAAAAGGAAAAACTGAATCATATGTCTAATATTCTGATTTTTTCTGGGTGTGGCTGAAGCACTGGCTTCTGTCTCACGTATCTCAAAGGGCTAGCAGGATGGCTGGGGGCCACTGAGAACTAAGATAGTGGTTTGAGTTAGTGTGGCAGTACTCACAATAGTCCCTCCCCCTGGCCCAATGCAGAGTGAGCAAGAGAAGAAAATAAAGACAAAAGGACTACAAGACTGGCATAAAACAATTAACAAGATGGCAATAGTAAGTTCTTTCCTATCAATAATTACTTTAAATTAAACAGATTAAACTCCCCAGTAAAAAGACATGGAGTAGTTGGGTGGATTAACAAAACACAAGGTCTAACCATATGTTGCCTACAGGATACTCTTTAGGTTTAAGGTCAGATGTATGCTAAAAGTAAAAGGATGGAAAAAGATAACTCCGTGCAAATGTTAGCCAAAAGAGAGCAGGGGTGACTGTATTTATATCAGACAAAATAGACTCTAGGTCAGAAACTGTGACAAGAGACAAAGAAAGACATTATATAATGGAAAAAAAGTCAGTTCACCTGGAAGATAGAACAATTATAAATATATATGCATGTAACATCAGAAAACCTAAATATATGAAACACTAAATACATAAAGCAAACACTAATAAAACTGAAAGGAAAAATGAACAGCAATATATATAGTAATGGTAGGAGACTTCACTATTCCACTTTCAATACTGGATAGTATATCCAGACAGAAAATCCGTAAAGAAGCACTGGACTTTAACAACACTATGAACCAAGTGGACCTAACAGATGTATATAGAACATTTCACCCAACAGAAGCAGAGTATACTTTCTTCTGAAGCACACAAGAAACATTCTCCAGGATAGTTCATGTGTTGGGTCACAAAACGAGTCTTAACAAATTTAAGAAAATTGAAATTACATGAAGTATCCTTTCCAGTCACAGTGGAATAAAACTAGAAATGAATAGTAGAAGTAATACTGGAAGATTCACAAATACGTGGATATTTAAGAATACACCCTTGATTAACCAAATGGGCCAGTGAAGAAATCAAAAGGGAAATTAGAAAATACCTTGAAACTAATGAAAATGAAAACACAACATGCTGAAACTTACGGGATGTAGCAAAAGTTGTACAAAGAGGGAAATTTATAGTAATGAATATTGACAGTGAAAAAAGAAAGATCTCAAACAATCTAACTTTACACCTCAAGGAACTAGAAAAAGAACAAACTTAACCCAAGTTAGCAGAAGGAAGGAAATACTAAGATTAGAGCAAAAATAAAATGAAATGGAAAATAGAAAAACAATAGAAAAAAAAATGAAACTAAGAGTTGATTTTTTTAAAAGATCAACAAAATTGACAAAACTTTAAGTAAAAAAAGATGACTCAAGTAAAATCAGGAATGAAAAAGGGGCCTGGCTGGCTCAGTCAGTAGAATATACGACTCTTGATCTCTGGGTTTTAAGTTCAAGCCCCACAATGGGTGTAGACATTGCTTAAAAATAAAATCTAAAAAAAAAAAAAGGAAACGAAAGAGGGGATATTGCAACTAATGTCACAGAAATAAAAAGGATCATTAGAGATTACTATGAACAATTCCATGCCAACAAATTGGATAACATGGAGGACATGTATAAATTCCTAGAAACATACAACTTACCAAGACTGAATCATGAAGAAATAGAAAATTTGAGCAGACCTATAACTAGCAACAAGATTGAATCAGTAATCAAAAACCTCACAAGAAAGAAAATGCCAGGACCAGATGGCTTAATTGGTGAATTCTGCCAAACATTTAAAGAATTAACACCATTCTTTCGCTCTCTCTTCCAAAAACTTGAAGAGCAGGGAACACTTCCAAACTTATTTTAAGTGGCTAGCATTACCCTGATACCAAAGCTTGACAGAGACACTGTAAGAAGAGAAAATTACAGACCAATATCCCTGATGAATGTAGATGCAAAAATCCTCAACAAAATACTAGTAAACTGAATTAAGCAGCAAGTTAAAAGGATTATATACATTAATCAAGTGGGATTTATTCCTGGTAGACAAGGATGTTCAACATACGGAAATCAACTAATGTGATACACCATATTAACAGAATATAGGATAAGAATCACATGATCCCCCTCAAAGATGCAGAAAAAACATTTGACAAAATTCAGCACCCTTGCATAAAAAAAAAAAAAAAAAATTAAACAAACTAGGAATAGAAGGAAATTACTTCAACATAATAAAGGCCATATATGAAGGTCCCACAGCTAATATCATGCTGTAACAGTGAAAAACTGAAAGTTTTAGCTCTGGGATCAGGAACAAGACAAGGATGACCATTCTCTCCATCTCTATTCAACATAGTACTGGGAATTTTAGAGCAATTAGGCAAGAAAAGAAAAAAAGACGTTCAAATAAGAAAGGAAAAAGTAAAACTATCTGTTTACAAATGATATGATCTTATAGGTAGAAAACCCTGAAGAGCACACACACACACACACACACACACACACACACACAATCTGTTAGAATAAACAAATTCAGTATGGGTGCCTGGGTGGCTCGGTTGTTAAGTGTCTGCCTTCGGCTCCGGTCATGATCCCAGGGTCCTGGGATCGAGCCCCACATCAGGCTCCCTGCTCAGTGGGAAGCCTCTTTCTCCCTCTCCCACTCCCCCTGCTTGTGTTCCCTCTCTCGCTGTCTCTCTCTCTGACAAAATAAAATCTTTAGAAAAAAAGAATAACCAAATTCAGTAAAGTCGCAAGATACAAAATCAATATACAAAAATCAGTTGCATTTTTATATACTAGCAGTGAACTGTCTGAAAAGAAGAAAACAATCCCTGTGTGCAATAGCATTATAAATGAATAAATTTAACCAAGGAGATGAAAGACTTGTACACTGAAAACTGAACAGTAATGAAAGAAATTAAAGAAGACACAAATAAATGGGAAATATTCAGTCCATGTTCAGGACTGAAGACTTAATATTGTTAAAATGTCCATACTACCTGAAGCGATCTACAGATTCAATGCATATCAAAATCCCAGTGGCATTTCTTACAGAGATAGAAAAAACAATCCTAAAATTCAAAAGGAACCACAAAGAACCTAGAATAGCCAAAACAGTTTTGAGAAGAACAAAGCTGGAGGAATCCCACTTCCCGATTTCAGAATACATGACTGAGCTACATCAATAAAACAGTGTGGTACTGGCGTAAATGCAAGCATAGAGACCAGTGGAGCAGAATAGAGAGCCCAGAAATGAACCAGTGCATATACGGTCAACTGTCTTCCAACAAGGCTGCCAAGAATATACAATAAGGAAATGATAGTCTTGTCAACATATGGCTCTGGGATGACTATATTCATATGCAAAAGAATGAAATTGGACCCTTGTCTTACAGCGTATACA
Organism: Halichoerus grypus; assembly: GCF_964656455.1. Lineage (NCBI taxonomy): Eukaryota > Metazoa > Chordata > Mammalia > Carnivora > Phocidae > Halichoerus > Halichoerus grypus. Next base: position 9,388,069 of record NC_135720.1, on the reverse strand, counting down.
ACACTCTACTCAGAATGGATTAAAGACTTGAAACTGTAAAACTCCTAGAAGAAAGCATTGGGAAACTTCATGTTGTTGGTGTTGGCAATGATTTTTTGGTTATGACACCAAAAACATAGACAACAAAAGCAAAATTATTCAAGTGGGATTACATCAAACTAAAAAGTTTCTGCACAGCATAGAAAACAATTAACAGAACGAAAAGGCAACCTGTAGAATAGGAGAAAATATTTGCAAACTGTGTATGTGATAAGCTATTAATATCCAAACTATATAAGGAGCTCCTTCAATTAAGAAGCTAAATAAATAAATAAATAAATAAATAAATAAATAAATAAATAAATAAAAATAGCCAGATTAAGAATGGAAAAGGACTTGAATAGAAATTTCTCCAAACAAGTAGATGAAAGATGCTTAACATCTCTAATCATCAGGGAAATGCAAATCAAAACCACAGTCAGATATCACACTTGTTAAGAGTGCTATTGTCAAAAAAAGAAAAGACAAAAGACAACAAACAAATGTTGTCTAGGATGTAGAGAAATCAGAACTCTTTATACTGTTAGTGGATTGTAAAATGTTGTAGCTGTGGAAAACAGTATGGAGGTTCCTCAAAAAATGAAAAATTGAACTACCCATGTGATGCAATAATCCCAAAATTCTTTTGGGTATTTTTCCGAAAGAGTTGAAAGCAGGTCTTGAAGAGATATTTGCACAACCATGTTCATTGCAGCATTATTCACAGTAGCCAAGATGGGGAAACAACCTAAATATCCATCAGTGAACGAAAGGATAAAGAAAATGTGATATATATATATATATATATATCACACACATATAAATAAAATGTGATGTATATATATATCACACACACATATACATACATACATACATACATACACACAATGGAATATTATTCATCCTTAAAAAGGAAGGCTGAATAATACTTGGATAAACCTTGAGGACATTATGTTAAGTGAATATTCCAGTCACTGAAGGCCAAATACTGCATGATCTCACTTAAATGAGGTATCTAAAATAGTCAAACTCCTAGAAGCAGAGAGTAGAATGATGGTTGCCTAGGGCTGGGGGAGGGGAAAACAAGAAGTTGCTGTTCAATGGGTATAAAGTTTTAGTTATGCAAGATGATTAAGTTGTAGAGATTTGCTGGGTAACATTGAGCCTGTACTTAACAATACTGTATGGTACACTTAAAAACTTCACAGTATAGATCTGTTAAGTTCTCTTACCACCATAATATATTGAGGGTCTAAATTTATTTTGAAGTCAGTTCCTTGTTCATTTGGTATTATATTTTCTTCATAAGCCTTTATTAATACCATAGCATGGTGGTGGCTGCGGTTGGATGCAGAGCCCCTGTATGAGTGCCAGTGTTTGTTCGGATGGCTGAACTACAAGATTAAGTTTGCCAGGGTTCCCTGTAGCATTCCTGAACCACAGATGCATTGTTGCTCTTGTCAGCCCTACCCTTGACATTGAATATATCCTTGTGTCATGTTGAGGAGAGGTGACATGTGTGCTGCTACCAGTGACATTCTCCTGATTAAATTCTAGGCAGGCCCCACTGAGCCCTCTTCTTGACTAGGCCTCAACCTTGGCCTATAAAACTGGATTCTTGGGGCGCCTGGGTGGCTCAGTCAGTTAAGCCTCTGCCTTCAGCTTGGGTAATGATCCTGGGGTCCTGGGATTGAGCCCCGCATCGGGCTCCCTGCTCGGCTGGGAGTCTGCTTCTCCCTCTCCCCCTGCCTGCCGCTCCCCCTGCTTGTGCTCTCTCTATCTCTGTCAAATAAATAAATAAATAAAATGTTAAAAAAAAATAAAACTGGATTCTCATCACAAATGATTTCATAGGCACGCGTGTGTGCACACACACACACACAGCCTAAGAGGCTTGAACACTAGCACAGTTGCTGTCAACGCAAGCTGTGTTGCTGAAGATGACAGCTCCAGCCCCCTAACTTCTTGCGTGGGGAAACGCAAGGCTGCCGAAAGGATCTCCTCTTGTCCCAGACAGCACCTGACTAGTGCCCCTGCAACCCGTCTCTGGGGGTGTGTAGGACCCTCACTTCAGCAAGCACCAGTTAGCAAGCCCAGATGGCCCAATCACAGGGACAAACCCCGCCTTCCATTTTTTGTATTTCTACTTCTGACTCTGCTCAGCAGCACCCCCTGCCGGCCCCCATCATTCCTTTAAAATGCCCAGGCACCTCCGTACAGATGGAAGTGGAGTTCAGTTCATGCTGGACTCTGTTCCTTATGGCTGTAGTTCCTACTGGTTAAAATCTGTTCTTACCTCCTTAGCTTCTGCTTTTATCTTTGACACCAGTCACAGGTGCTGATAGGTCGGCTCCCCTCACTGTGTACTCTGTACAAAAGCTACTGGTGAGCCAGAGACTTCACTGTCCTCAGAGTCATTTCGGAAGTCATTTCATCTTAGCCCTTTTGTTGAAGAAGTTTATTAGTAGCCACAGGAACAAATTACTATTTTCAAATACTGAGAAATATATTTAGATATATTTTTAAAACTTGGAGCATTTTAAAACAGGAAAGGATCTGAGAGCCCATTTAATAAAACTTTTTTAGCTGACAGAGGAGACCAACACTCAGGGAGGTAAATGATGAATTCAAAGTTACATAAGTAGTTAGGAATTAAAATAGAACCAGATACCTGGCCAGCTGACTCCCAGTACTGAGTCCTTTGCAAACAAAAAGATGTTTCCCCCAACAGAGTCAGACTGTCTAACCAATCAGGCTAAGCAGATTCCAGTGTCACTTAGCATCTCCTTCCCAAATTAAAGGTACATATTTACCCCCAAGGACCATGTGTGGTGAGTGCCTGTGCTGGGCATTTTCACCCTACTGCAAAGGTCTGATACAGAGCTGTATTCCTAGAGCATTTTTCTCTACCTCATTCAGTGCATACCTAAAGATATATGTTTACGTATTTATATATGTGTGTGTATATATATATATAGTGCATACTTAAATATATATATTTTTATATATATTTTAAGATTTCTGTTTACTTGAGAGAGCATAAGTGGGACAAGGGGCGGAGGGAGAAACAGGCTCTTCGCTGAGCAGGGAGCCCGATGTGGGGCTCAACCCCGGGACTCCGGGATCATGACCCAAGCCAAAGCCAGACACCTAACCGACAGAGCCACCCAGGCGCCCCTTAAATATATATTTTAATAGTACATTCACGTGGTTTAAAATTGTAAATGTTCAAAAGGGTATACGATGAAAATCCCCTTTCCTCCACTATCCCCGGGCCACCCAGTTGTGTTCCCCAGACGTAATGGCATCTCCACTTACTATGTATTCTTCTAGAGATATCCTAGTTAAATGTGTGTTTTAATTAGTCTTAGACCATTTCCCTCCACCCCCAGAACCCATGTGTGGTCATCTTAGAAGGGTGAATAAACTTAAAAATGGAGTCTGAAAGATATGGGGAAGAATGTTCTAGCAACAGCAGTTGTTTAACATTAAAATTGATGCCTGAGGCAGATAGAGTATTTCCTTCTCTGAAACTCTTTGAACAGGATAGTATGTCATCTTTATGAGGTAGTTTTTAAGTGGTTATTCTGCAGTGAAGCAATGAAATGACCAAAATTACATGTTTAGCCCAAAGATACAAATTTTTTATTGTATTTTTGGTGAGTATTTTTGGTGAGATTTCTTTCCCATATTTATCAGAATAAGTCCTAAAAAGTCTGTTTTAGAAATGATTGTTGGGGTGCCTGGGTGGCTCAGTCAGTTGAGCATCCAACTCTTGATTTCAGCTCAGGTTGTGGTATCAGGGTTGTGAGATCGAGCCCGGCATCCGGCTCTGCACTGGGCATGGACCCTACTTGCCCCTCCCTCCCCCAACTCTCTCCCTCTTCCCCCTTTAAAAAAAAAAAAAAAAAGAAATGATTGTTAGAGTCAACTGTGAAATTACATTTCATCCTTTTTATTTAAACCAGGAAATATTCTGTTAATCAGTTGAGGAATTCTGTCATTTACAACAGTCTGGTTTCAGTGACTCTTTTTCTTTAGTTTCAAAATACTCAAATCTGGCCTTGAAGCATTTGAAAGCTAGTGCTCTGAAACTCCAACAGGGAGGTCTTTCAAAAATAAAGTTTTACTTCAGTAGCATCTCTGAACAGAAGATTCCTTCTAAAGGGCAAAGGGAGATCATGGTTTGTCCCTTCATTCCTCTCTCCACTGTGGCACATTTAGACATTTGCCACCAGTGGGGCTGAGATTACTAGTAGGAGCGTGTAATCACTTTGTTATCCGCTCCCCTAGCTTATTCACAAAAGCAAAATACATGGACAAAAAGGTCAACTCCTTCTGGAACTAGTTCCAATGGCTGCTAGTTAAATTCTACTACAAAAGAGGTGAACATTTATAGTTAGGAATTAAAATAAAACCAGATACCTGGCCAGCTGACTCCCAGTACTGAGTCCTTTGCAAACAAAAAGATGTTTCCCCCAACATGTATTTTTATAGTTGAAATTTCCTAATGTGGTCTTTATTCAAAAATGTAGATGAATACCGGTCTCCAAAAATAAAAGTACTGATGAGATATTATCACCGGTTCCAAAAGTAAATCTTCTGAATGATTTTACATCTTCTTCTTACCACCTTTGGCTCGTGGCTTGGTTCATTTTAAATTACTGGTAATAATTGTGTTATATTTTTAAGTAATACATCTAAAAATAGTTTAGAATGGAGTACACTGATATTAAACACTGCCTGCAATGAGGGACAGCCATTGAATGGGTATGGCCTGAGGGCCAGCAGGTTTCTACCAGCCTGTTTGGTTCTCGTTGTAGACATGACAGAGGGAGTATTGTCCCGGCCCCTACGTGAAGCCTGCAATCCAACAGAGAAAACAGCAGGAAAAATATGAGACAGAAATTTACTTCGTCCATTATTGAAAGTAGTTTGGAGGCCAGTTTTATGGGAGGATTTGAGCATTGGTTTATAATTTAAAAAAGAAAGGAAAGAAGTTTTTGCTTCCTTTGTAGGAAGACTTTGGGCACAAATACATTTACCAATAGTCCCTGAGGATCTGCCTGTGACAGGCAGCATGTGAGAATTTGGGGTGCAGACCTGCCCTTGAGAAGCTCACGGTTTAATGGGAAAGTCAGGTGTGCGAAAACAGAGCAAAGTTGAGAGTACTGAGGGGCCATGGCTAAAGTGAGATTAATTCCGTGTGGTGGGTCCCCAAAGCCTTCCCATGTGATGTCTGAGCCCCTGTTATACTAGACATTGTACTGGACATTGGAGATAAAACACAAGTCACAGTCTTTGCTTTGTTGTAAGAGGACCTGGCTGTGTGTGTGTGTGTGTGTGTGTGTAGATTGGGGAAAGAATGAAGTCATGTATTTCATCTGGGACATGTTGGTTCTGAAGGGCCTTTGGCACATTCAGGCGTAGGTGGCAGGTAGGAAATACCAGATGTGGGAGCCTGGAGCGTAGGGAAGAGGCCTGAGCAGGGACTCAGCCCTGAATAGGGCCTTGGGGCCATGGACACAACTGTAATCTCCTAGAGAGGGAAGACAGCCTAGGGCCAAGCTGGGAAGGAGCCAGCACCAGCTTATCTAGAGCTCCAGAATGAGGGGGTAGAAGCAGAGACTGATGTATGTGCCTATTTGTGTATTCATGATTATTAGACTTTTCTGTCTTGTTCTCTTAACGTCCTTTGCTCACATAAGCTTTGTCTCATTGGAAGTGATTAGGCATGAAAAGAACTTGAAATAGAGGAGATTTTTTAAAATCTGATTTCGTGTTGTGTCGGTGTTCTTCAGTTATCTGTGACGTACCTGTCCCCAAACAAAGTAACTTCTTCCATCATTGCTTGACAACTAGACTGTTAGTGCTGCTTTTCCCCCTCTCTCTGATCTTAATAATGCATTATCTTCCCAGGAGAGCAGTAGTTGGGATTGATTCATGGTGGAGAATTTGGGGGCTGGCTTTAGTGTAATGTTGAACACTGATGCCTCACTAAATCACCCATCCTTTATCCAGAAATTCAATGTCTGTTCTATTGTCTGGTATCTGTTCTTCTCTAAAATGGAAAAATGTGAGCATTACTCAAAAGATTCTTCCATGCAGAGGCATTTCCTCCCTCCCTTCACAAATACTTACTGCCGTGTGTCATCTACTATGGCAGGCCCTGGGGAGACAGTAGTGAGCAGAGCACACATAGGCCATGTCCTGAAAAGCTTATAGCCTAGCACAGCAGTCAGACAGAAATCACATAATGGCACAGTAAGGTCTGAGAACAGTGATGATTGCACCAGTGGAAGACGATAGGGTGATGTGACCTTGTAACGGGGGGCTTGGGAACTTGTTTGGGATTGATACAGATGATTAATTGTGAGTACTTGTGAAGAATAACTGTTGGCCGTGGCCTGCTAACGAGCTGTCTTTGTTACAGCAGTCATAAATGATAAAATAACCCCCCCACCCAGCACCGAGGTACATGGCCTCTCTTCAGAGCAGACTGGAGCAGTGAAGGAGAATGTAGAAAGGGGGACAAAAACAGTCTGCTTCTTGGGGACATCACCCGTGACATTGGCCTTACAGTGAGGCTCCCACATGTCTTTTTCTTTTGAAATATATCAATTAGGGGCGCCAAGGGGGGCTCTGTCGGTGAAGCGTCTGTCTTTGGCTCAGGTCATGATCTCAGGGTCCTGGGATCGAGTCCCGAGTCAGGCCTCCTGCTCAGTGGGGAGTCTACTTCTCCCTGCCCCCACCCCTTTCTCAAATAAATAAAATCTTTTAAAAAAAGAAATATATAAATTGTACATTTCAGTTAAAATTATGAGAACTCCTGTTCCATCTTTATCACCACTGAAAACTGCCTGGCAAGCTCATTCAGTGCCTCCTTGTCCAGGGCTTCAGCAGGCCTGACCCAACTCCGGTGCCCCCGTCCCTCTGTGTCTGTGCCTCATGAGGTCTTCGAAGACATGCCTGCCAGTACTTACTTTCTCCATTGGCAGCCAAAGATTCAGCATCTTCTAAAAGGTTTCATTGTGTTCCTAGTAGTTTGTGTGTTTCTTCTTTAAGCTGAGTGCAGTAATAGATTCCTCACTGCCCCTAGAGAAAACCAATTTAGCCTTTTTTTTTTTTTTTTTTTTTTTTAGTTTTCAGTCATTAAAATGTAGACATGTTTAAAGGAATATTTGATGGACAGTCAATTCTAAAACAGCTCTGTAAATTCTGTGAGCTTTTTACTACTTAAATGAAATACATCTTCCCTTGCAGTTGATCTATCTTAATCATCAGGATTCATGTCCTAAAATGCCTTTCGATGGTCACCGACTTTACTTCATTTAACAATAAATACTACTAAGTGCCCTCTGTACCCAAAGCTGTTAGGTACCAGGGGGACAGCTGTGGACAGTCTTTGCCCCCAGAGCTTAATGTCAAAATCTTAACAGCAAAAAGAGGCAAGGACCTAACAAGCCCTAAATAACTTTCCCTTTGTGTAAATCCTAGTCTTTGCAGTAAGATAGCCTGGTGGCCTGACCACTTAATGGCCTTGTCAGCTGCCCTAACTTCTCAAGTTGTTTCTGCATCTGTAGAATGGAATTTGCATGCTTCTCACAGTCATTGCTGATGGATACACAGATCTCAGTAAACACAAAAGATGTAAAGTTTTAAATGCCAACAGATGCAGAAACTACAGAGCCCACCACACAAAGCAGAAGAGAACATGGTATATTCCCCCACAGAGGTCCCACTTTCCATTGGCCCCGAGCTTCCCCTTGGTGTCATCCGTGGATGAGCCAGCTAGAAGACACAGCTCCTGTCCGGGGCTTCTAGCAGCCGTGAGATGCTCCTCTGCTGCCCTGGCTGGCGGGGTGCGGGGGGATTGACCCTTCCTCTGCCCTGCCTGTGCTTTAACTCTGACCATGTGTTTACCTGCACCCCCAGCACGTTCCTGAGTGTGTGTGCTCCAGGGCCAGGTGAAGTGAGGGGGGGCAGCCCTCCACACACCCAGCTGTCAGCCCATCTGAGCTCTGTATCTACAGTGCTGGTACTTAACTCCCAGGATTATTTTGACAATACATGAGGTAAAGCTCTTAGTACAGTGCTTAGCACGAAGTAAGCACTCAATGAATGTGTTAATACTGTTAGTACATTATAACATTAATTATTAACTAATACATTAATACCAATATTATTCTTAGATAAATAGAACATTAGACAAGCTATTTCAGGAGCATCTTCTTTCCAAGTGTGGTTAGATAACCTGCTTATATAACCAAATATATTTTCTCTTTTGTCAAACATACAGCTGAAGTTTTCCTTCTAAATTTGAGAAATTCTTAACTTTTGCTGCTGCTTTTTTTTTTTTCCAAGAAAAAGAAGTGTCATCTTCTTAACCCTCGTTTTCTAACCAAAAAACCCAAACATGCAAACAAAAACAACCCACAAAAAGTGAGGCAGTGATTTTGCTGGTATTATTTGTAAATATCCATACAGCATAACAAATGTGTTTATTTTGCCATTAGTCACATTTCAGTATTAGAGGACTAAAATTCTTGCAGTAATAGCCAGCTAAGTTTCTGGTACGTAATGCTTTGGTATCCCCTAAGCTACTTAACTGCTCTGTTTTTTTAGTCCTAAATACATTTTGTCCTTCTAAACAAATTGCGGTGACGAGGTTTGCCGGAAACCTCAGCCCCTTTTCCTCGTCCGTCAAGGGTCCTGGTCCTTGCTTGCAGGTGCTGTTTGGCACGGCTGACGGGCAGGTGATCGTCATGGACTGCCACGGCAGGATGCTGGCCCACGTCCTCCTGCACGAGTCCGACGGCATCCTCAGCATGTCCTGGAACTACCCTGCCTTCCTGGTGGAGGACAGCAGTGAGAGCGACACCGACTCGGACGACTACTCTCCGCCCCAAGGTAGCCAGCAGGAAGAGAGGGGTGACATACACACAGCACACCGACTTACTGGGAAGGGCTCTGGAGATGCGCAAGGCAGGATGGCGGACGATGTGGGGCTTGACTCGGCTGTCTTCCTTCTGCCTTCCCTTTTCTCACGATCACTGCTCAGGTTGATGAAGCTCCATTGGCTTCGGTTTCACTAGACATGAAATGACCCTTTCCGTGTCCCTAGGGTGTTGTGGGGCTTGGATGCTTAGCAAGAATAAAGAGAGCTGGAGATGAGGAATACTGTGCTATTACTATAACTTAATCTGTGGTGTTCCAAATCCCTAATGTCATTAAAGCCCGTAGCTTTAGTTGTGTGAGAAAAGGATTAGTTCTGCCGGTAATGCAGGCCAGTACGCTGGGCTGCCATCCGTGCCCTGTCTTTATTTTGGGTGAAAACTTCCTGTTCTCAGCTCAGAAGAACCGGTCTTCCCCACCCATAAGCCTCACAGTGGTGTTAGATTAGATCCATTGGCATCCAGTTTTTTAACATTTGAAAAGGCAGGGAAAGGTTTCAGGCTCTTGGTGGGGGTAATTTCAGATTCCAGCCTCCTTTGCCTTTGCATGTCTTTTATCCCTCAAATGTGTAAGAGACACCCCCCCCCCCAACCACCACAGACACACATCCACACAAAAGCAGAAGAAGCCTTTAATGGCCACGCCGGCCATCACCGACAACAGCATTCAGCACTGGCCTGCTCGGGGCTTTGGCTCTTCCCCAGTACTCCATCCCTCTTTTTGTTAAAGGAAAATATATTATGAAATCGTGGCAGATAAGACGTGGCCAGACTGCTACAGGACATCCACCCTTGGCCTGGACAGCTGCGTCCACGCTGTTCACCAAGCGCCCTTAATGGGCTGGACGGTTTCTCCCCTTTCCTGGGACTATGGGCATGTTCATCCTGTGAAGGGCTGGTCTAGAGAATATTCTTTAATTTTGTCCCCCAACAGCATCTGCCTCCATTGGTACTAGGAGTGCTCTCATTTTGTCTTCTCCTGTCCCAGATGTGATATAATACACGATGCTTCCCAGAGACAGACACATACTCATTCAGTCATTTGTTTAAGGAGAAGATGATGTTTGCACAGGGAAGAAACTTTAGATGGGCGGTGGTGTTTCAGGATGGGTGGGGCTTGGGGAGGTGGCAGAGAGAGTACTTCCATTTGAGACCCTTTCCTAGTAGGACCCTAGCCCTGAGTGAAGTATTGATCATTTCTCCATCCTCATAGGAATAAAGTCAGTGTCTTACAACATTGGATACTTTTCAGCATACTTTTAAAACAGAACTTGACTAGATTGAATGCAGGCTTACTCAGCCCCATGTATTATGGGAAGAAACAAGATCCAGAGACCAGGTTTATAAAGCAGGTTAAGAATAAGTCCAAGAATAGAATTTAGTCCCTGGCTGCTACTCTAACATGAGCCATGGGGCAGTTTGGAGCATGACTGGGATTTGCCTTTCACATAGAAAAGGGTTTTTCTTGGTGGCCCAGGGAAGTTGAGCATCTTAAAGTGAGCAAAGGAAAGTAACATCTGAGGATCCTCCACAGGCTCACAACCCGAGTTGGGGGTGAGCCTGTGGATGTCAGGCCGCCCCAGCCTGGATGGCTGCCAGGGATGAACTCAGCATGGGTGTGAGGCCTCCAGGGTTCTTCTGAAAGGACCCTGATTTATCCTGGCCTGTGGGAGGGACTGACTTTTACGTTTGAAACAACATGTGGAAGAGTCCAGAACATGACCCATCACATCACGGCTTTTCCTTAGCGTCCGTGAGTACTCCTTGAACTTAGAAAGCAGAATTTTCTTTATACTGGCTACGCACTGCAGATGTAGCAGAATTCTTTACGAGCCACATCCAGCCTTGGCCTGTCTCCAGATTTGGGGTCTGTTATGGTAAAAACTTGACAAAGAGCTCAGCGTGGCAGCTGTGGCTCCTCGTTTCTTACAATGTTCAATGAAGGAGCATTAGCTTTGAAAAGCGACTTTTCTCTGTGCATTGGGCCAGGATTCAGAAATCGTTTCCATCCCTCTTTCCACCATCCTTACACATTATATGACGTTAAAATAATTGATGTTTACACATCATTAGAAACATGACACATTAACACACAAGTTAATAATCTTTTCACACATATTCTCACCACCATACGACAGAGCCCAAGGGACCCCACTTGGTGCCTCCAGGGTTAGCTGCCCCCGTCTTTCTTTGATTCCAGAGTTCTCTGGTAAGCATCTCTCTGGTAACCAACCTTGGGTAGGTTCTGAGTGGTATAGAACCCGGCCGTAATCGGTAACATCCCAGCCCAGAGTCTGATCTACAGTGTCAGGCAGTTTTTCAGGCCGTCTGCAGGACTACAGCAGTGCGCCCTGGATTGGGGTCATGTGTGCCTTGCCTCCTTTTCACTCAGCACTTTTGTCCCGGCAGACGGTCCAGCAGCGTATCCCATCCCGGTGCAGAACATCAAGCCACTACTCACCGTCAGCTTCACCTCGGGGGACATCAGCTTAATGAACAACTACGATGACTTGTCTCCTACTGTCATCCGCTCAGGGCTGAAAGGTACAGAAGGCTGCACGGGACCCCAGGCCCACACATCAGCCCTGTGTGTATTTGCCTTCCAGTGGGTGTCCTACGCCCAGTCCTTATCCGTTCCCATCCCTCTGCAGTGACCTCTTCCAGGCTTAATGGAGTCTGTTAATGAAGGCCATTTCCTTTCGCTCCTCTGCTTATCTGACAAGTCGATACCCAGGCTTATCGTGAGGAGGGACTCCTGAAGGTCTTCGTCTTTCTGTTCTTTTCCTGCTATGACGAGAGTGATCTTTCTCAGGTGTGTGGTGTTGGCCTCTGGCTGACATTATGTCTGGACAGTATCGGACCTCAGCACCTGCTGTTCCTGAGGCAGCAGACCGTGCACGGCACAGCTTCACAGAGGCCCCCGTTACCTTGAGGCTTATTAAGGAGCTGATGGTTGCGTGGTAAAGTTACCTCAGCAGCAGACTGTGGAGGTCCCACAGTTGCCAGACTGAGGCACTGATGTAAACATCAGCCGCCAAGTGCTGACACTTTTCCTGACAGATGTTATGAAATCTGTTATCTCACAAGAAAATCGCTGTCCGTGGGCATTTGGTGTGTTCCAAATTTTGCAGTTTGAGAATATTCACGTTGTGACCCTAATGAGTTCTTTGGAAAAACGGTTCTGTCTCTTCAGGATTAAATGGTGCATGTAGAAATTTCTGGACTGCCTCTGGTCTCAAGTTAAAGGGACCTACTCTAATCTGAATGGGAGATCAAGGGCAAATCAGAACCTGCAGTTCAACTTGCTACTTTCATTCGGAACTGGCCCTCAGACCAGAGAGTCCTGTCATGTGCTTCTTGTCTGAATTATTCAGGAATCACAGGGATAGGGAGACTCAAATCCATATACTTAACTGTTGATTGCCTGGAATGCATCATACCTGCCTGCATACCCCCAAGCACTTAATAATTCTATTTTAAAACTATAGAATTTTTTTTAAAGATTTTATTTATTTGAGAGAGAGAGAGAGAGAGTATGAGCTGGGGGGGAGGGGCAGAGGGAGAGGCAGACCCTCCACTGAGCCAGATGTGGAGCTCAGTCCCAGGACCCTGGGATCATGACCTGCGCTAAAGGCAGACGCTTAACTGACTGAGCCACCCAGGCACCCCAAAACTATAGAATATTTTTAGAAGTTCTGCTCCCTTTTTTGGGTGTCCCATTTTGCTGTTTCAAAACTATAATTGTAAGGAATTATTTAGCCTATAAACTCCTGAGGGACATGAACTATGTAGAAGTCCTTCTTTATACCACAAATGGGCTCCTTTAGAAGCTAAGTATTTTTTGTGTGTGATGATGATAAACTTAAATTCCTTGGGCTTTTCTGTGTTCTTTTCTGAAAGTTCTGACCTTTGTGGAGCTAAAATGCAGGGATGGTCATCATAAATTCTCACATATATTTAGTAATCCAAGCTCTTCTTTTCTTCTTCAGAAATTCTATTTTCAGGGGCGCCTGGGTGGCTCAGTCAGTTAAGTGTCTGCCTTCGGCTCAGGGAATGATCTCGGGGTCCTGGGATCCAGCCCCACATTGGGCTCCCTGCTCAGCAGGGAGTCTGCTTCACCCTCTCTCTCTGCCCCTCCCCCCCACTTATGCTCTCTCTCAAATAAATAAATAAAATCATTTAAAAAAAAAAGAAACTATTTTTAAACTTTTAACCAAGTTGATTAATTTCATCAGAACTTGCCTCTAGTCTGGAGTCCTGAACTTTGTTCCTTACTGAGTATCTGATCAGGACTGAAAATAGCATACTTACCACTCAGTCCCACTGTGTTCTTTATATAGCAAATTTTTCTAATTCTTTGCCATCTTGCTTACCTGTGGAAACTGTTTTTTTCTTTCTTGGACATATTGGTTTGTTTTCTGTCTTTCCGACACATCCCCACCAGGTGTGTGCTGGAAGATTAGGAACACATGTAAGGTGGCTTATGAAGGTAACCCAGGGTGGCCCTCCCAAATGTGCAAGTTTTTGACTTGAGTTTTATCCTAAAAATATGGTCACATTTAGCATTCTTTTCATTGCCTGACTAGAAATCTAAATCTAATATGAAAGTGTTTTCAACCTTACACGTTCATGGGCGGACATGCTTTTGCACAGACTCTTCTCAATTGTAAGAAGTTAGATGAAATTTAAGTGAGTCAGTGTCATCTGTTAGGTACTGGATATAGGCAGTTTCTCTCTTCTGTCTTGGTTTCAGAATATTATGAGGACTTGGTCTTGTAATATCAACACCAGTTTTTTTTTTTTTTAATTCATTTGTTTTTTTTTGTTCACTACTTCATGGGGTATGTTAATAAATAGTGGGAAGAAGTAGCCAGAATGCTGCCAAGATGGCATGTGGCAACTTTCTCCATCCACGGGAATCTATCCTACTGTAGACAGGTCAGTTGCTTATCACATAAGGTGGACTAAAAGGGTCTCATCTTTGTTACTGTTTCAAAAGAAATATCAGAGAACTTTTCCAGTGAATTAACATGACTCATGATATTTTCAAATTTATCACCATCACTGTAATTTGTGTCATTGCAAAAGAACATAGAATGGCAAAGAGCTCATAGTCCCCATGACCAGCCTCTTCTCCACAACTATCAAACTTCATTTTCATTGCAGATTCATAGGGTGGTGGGTAATTTTGCTTTGCAGATGTTTGCTGAGGAAATTCTGCCTTGAGGAAAAGTATGCAGGGTATCCCAACTTTGGGGACTTATGTTTATCACATGGTAAACCATAAATTAGTTTACCTTATTTGGGGTTTTTACCCTTTGTTGTTACGATACTCTTCCTTGACAATGTAGGGGAGGAAAGACTTTTTCCTCTAGAAATCTTAGGTTCTCTGACTGGGGCCCTATAAGTTAGACTGACAAAAGACAGATTGATGAGAGAAAAAGTATTTAACGTGTGCATTGCATTTACCTGTGGAAGTGTTCAGAGATGAGTAACTCAAAGGGGTGGGTAGAACTTGGGCTCATATAGCATGTTAACAAAAGAATAATATGTTTTTGGAGAAGTGACAAGACAAAGGGAAAGGACTTGAAGTTTCTAGGGCAGCAGATTGTGGGAAGGTAAACATATGGGCGTCTAATGGAAGATAGGGCTCCTTCCTGAAGTTTGTCATGTAGATTCTCCTGGTGCTGTCTGTGGGCTGATAAGGGTCTAGAGATGTCTCCAGTGATTAACTTCTGTCCTTCCTGGTGAGAGGGTGTGGTGGGGGAGTGCGGCCTTCCCAAATTTACATCCTGCTTTTTGGCAAATAGGGAGGAGGGAGAGAGGTTTTTTTTTGTATCTGTTGCTTCTCAATTGCCTTTAGCTCAAACTAGTTTTTATGCCAGTGTGGCGTATTTCAAAGTGGCATATTCTGCTACCCTTCAAGGAAAAACAGTTCAGTGATGAGCTCAGAAATTCTCTGATCTAACCAGTTCCTCTCTTGTAGTAAAGCAAGCTCTCAAAGGCACTGCTCATTTCACCTCACATTTGTCTTAAAAATCAAAGAATTTAAACCTCTAGGCTTTGTTTCTTTGTTTTACAGAATTTCCTCTTTTTGTCACTTCATAGAACACACTGAGAAAGTCAAGAGGTGGTTTTGATTTTGAGGTAGAGTGGTTTTGGTCAGTGGTCCTGTCTACTCCTATAGTTCAGGCTGGTAGAGGTTGTACCCATCATCCTCACTGAGTACATGCTGATGTTCGGTCCTTAGTATGTTCACCAGAAGCACTGTTATTAAAGAAAAAAATGTACGTGTCATTTTACCATTACACAGTTTCCTACTTTGTGCACATACTCACTCTCTCCCTCTCAACACACAATCCATGTACACAAATGCAAGTACACATGTATCTAAGGATTAGTAAAAAGGCAAATCATCAACATGGACATGCAAGGGACAGAGGCCCCTGTGAATCTCAGACTTCTAGCCAGCAGCTTGAGTACTTGTGGTGTTTGGTAAGAGCACTGTTCTTTCTCCACTAATACTTGGCTGCCTCTTTTTGACCCAGCGCTAATACCACATGAGGGGCTCTTGTTAACACAAAAGCACTGAATTTTCTCATTGCTTAATACATGTAAAATTTTGACCCTCCAGGCTTTTACCAAAAAAGATCCATAAGATTGTCTGGATAAAGTAGAATAGTGGGACTATGTTAATTTTTTCTGTGTGTATGGTGTTTAAGAGACCAAAACTCCACAGAACACCTCAAAATCATCAAGAAAGGGGTGCCTGGCTGGCTCAGCCGGTAAAGCATGAGACTCTTAATCTCGGGGTTGTGAGTTTGAGCCCCATGTTGAGTGTAGAGATTACCTTAAAAAAAAAAAATCACCAAGAAAAGTTGGTACTTCGGGAGGATGGGCTTCTTTTGTGTCTTGGAACTCCCTACATCCCTAGAGACTGACTCTGTGCTAAGAACTTCAGGAAAAGTGAAAAAAGGATTACTAAGTAAAGCGTTAGTTCGTTCTTTCTGGCTTATATTTTATTTTTAAAGATTTATTTATTTATTTGACAGAGAAAGAGAGCACAAGAAGGGGGAGGTGGCAGGCAGAGGGAGAAGCAGACTCCCCGCTGAGCAGGGAGCCTGACGCTGGGCTCGATCCCAGGATCATGACCCAAACCAAAGGCAGACGCTTTAACCGACTGAGCCACCCAGGCGCCCCATCTTTCCCTGCCTTATGTTTTAAAAAAAATTTTTAAAGGTTTAAAAATTAAAAAATTATTACTAAAAGATTGGGCAAAAGTATTGGGGATTATTTTCTAGTCTAACATAAGATGGGCATAGCTTACAAGAACTTTCTAGGACAGGAAAGGTTCTGTCCTGACCACGTCTAGGTTTCTGTATCCTTGCTTCCTTATCCTAGTGTAGAGTTTTTTTCACTTCGGGGTTGTCTGTAACTGCCTTCACTCAGCCCTCTGCTCCCTCCGTCTCTGGCTCCTGTCGGTGGCTCACTTGATGCTCAAGCTCTCTCTTCCCAGGTCCAGAGAGCCGTCTTGTGCCAAGGACCACTGTTGGGTCTTCTGAGGAAGTCAGGGAGCACTGGTGACCTCACAACGCGCTGGTTTTTGTTTTTTTTTTTTAAGATTTTATTTATTTATTTGACAGAGAGAGACACAGCGAGAGAGGGAACACAAGCAGGGGGAGTGGGAGAGGGAGAAGCAGGCTTCCTGCCGAGCAGGGAGCCTGATGTGGGGCTTGATCCCAGGACCCTGGGATCCTGACCTGAGCCGAAGGCAGATGCTTAATGACTAGGCCACCCAGGCGCCCCGGAACACGCTGTTCTTTACGTCAGAATCAGCACTGCCCATGACGAAGGGAAAGCGGTGGTGGTCACGTGTGACCTGCTGAGGCCCAGGTGCGGCTGGCTTCTAGACCTGGCTCTGACCTGCATCCTGTCGTGACCAAGGACCTTCAGGCTCCAGGCAGCCTTGCTCAGAGAGGCCTCTGAGTTGTGGATTTCAACAATCTCTGGATGAGCCAGATAGAGCTCTCGGGTCTTAATGGGAAAGAGCTATGCTGTAGATCTTACTAGTACGAGTAGCTTGTTTGACCAGCCAGAATAAGTAAATTGCTCACGTTGGGATTAGACAAACCATTTCATAGCCATTTCTTACAGGTATGGAATGGTTTGTAGGTGGGCGTCACATCTCTAGGGTGAAAATTTCTGAAAACACTCCCATCCACCAGAAGTGTTTATCTTCTTTTCTAAGCCCCCACAACATCCCAATGTGGAATAAAAGTCAGGGGCCTCATACGCAGATATGTCCTTTATCTGAACTTTATCTGCCCAATAGTGCACAGAAATCAAATGAATGTAAACCTAGACTTTGCTCTTGACCTACTTTTTGCATCTGTAAACTCCTGGAGTCGTCGCTGGGCATGGGGGCACAAGCAGTAGATGGACAGTCCTAGGTCTGGTCATCTTACCTGTGCTCTCAGAGTCTTGCTGATTTCGGAGTTAGATATTTAACAGGCCGGCTTCGGCATATGTGCTTTTACCTGGTAGAGTTGTGTTTCAGGGGATCTGCACTCCCCATCCAGGTAATAGACTCCTGTTTAAATAGAGTCTGTATCGTCGTCAGAGAAATGGGTAGCTGTTGTCTTCGTGAGAAAAAGGGGAAGAGCCACCTTATATTTGCTCAGCAGCTGTTTTCTAAACAGTGAAGTTCAGGGAGGATCATGTCGTCGTGCTGACCGTCTTCTTTGTGATTTCAGAGGTGGTGGCGCAGTGGTGCACCCAGGGAGACCTCCTGGCTGTCGCTGGTATGGAACGGCAGACCCAGCTTGGTGACCTCCCCAACGGCCCTCTTCTGAAGAGTGCCATGGTCAAGTTCTACAATGTCCGCGGGGAGCACATCTTTACTCTGGACACGCTTGTACAAGTAAGGATGTGTGTCAGACCTTCACTGTGTTAGTATGCTCCCCAAGCTCTGTGAAATACCGAGACTTGGGTATGCTTACTGTAATTATCTTCAACAGATTTTAATCTCTCATTGACCTTAATTAAATTATGGAGTATAAACCAGAAAAAATAAAGAGAGGAACAAGTTTTTGCCTTTAACCAGAATACTTTATTACATTCCCCACTCAAAAGAGTGGACAGTGAGTAAGCAGAGTGAGCTGGTGTTTATCATCAGTCCCAAGTAGAAGTTAGAAACTTAGAGAAGTGTGTGCTGAATCTTCATTTATTTGCTCTGATTTTATGTTTTTTTATGCCAACAATGTACTTTTACATCTGAACCAAATTATTAAACCGTAGGTAAAAAAGCTTAAAGATATTTAGGAAAGATGCACAGGTAGCCCTTTCCTGTTTGTTTTTATTTCCCAGAGATCTTTAGACCAGTTCACTTCTGGTCTGGATCAGCTGTCATGGAGGACGAAATTCTCAGTCAGGTGTAGTGGAGATAGGTCTGCCAGTGAGTTGAGGATTGACAGGGGTGATAACACATTAGAGACTTACATCCTAACCTTACTCAGCTCTAAGAGGCAGGTATACCAGATTTGGGGAAATTTGTAATTAGATATAAACATTCATTATTTAAATATGTCTTTTTTTTATTTGTGAAAAAATACACATGACATAAAATTTACCTTTTTAAATCATTTTTAAGTGTACATTTCAATAGCATGAACTATATTACATTATTGTTTAATCAATCTCCAGAATTTTTTCATCTTACAAAACTGAAACTGCCAGTGCATTCCCCTGCAAAATAGTAGGTACTCAGTAAATATTTGCTTGGTATGATTGATGGGTGGACAAGTTGTCAACATATGCTTTCTGTAATTCTTTCTGTTGACAGTTTGAACCCGTAGGCTCTGTGCCTTCCAGTCAGATGATATGCTGACTTTCTGTCCCTAGCCTCACTGAAAGGCAAGTAGGAGAGGATGGGAATTTCCAGCCCTTTCTGAGTTAGTAAGGCTTTTACATTTATTAGAATATTTGTGAGTTGCAGTGCTGTAACACACTGCAGGTAAATTCAGCATTGTCCACTATTCTGTCTGACTCAGGGCGCCCCTCCTGCTGGCATTCTGTTCCTTCTACAAGGAATGTCCTTCCCCGCCATGTCAGCGTGGGGAAGTCCATCCTCCTTAATGCCAGCACAGTCATATCCTTTTGTAAATCTGCCAATGATTGCAACCCCTCTTCTCTGTGAAGCATCCCCTTGGGATGTTTGATATTTCTGATAATTATTATACTTTTCTGTCTACTTGTTTTATCTTCTTGAAGTCAAAGATCACATTTTCTTCATTTCTCTGATCGTCATTGTGCCTAGAATATGGTAGAGGCTCAGTGACCTCAACCACTGCAGACGTTTTCATCAACTATAATGTGAAACTAACATAGGTCTTGAATTTTAACTGTTTGGGGCTCAGGGCTAAGAAGGGAGCTTAGCTGATCTTCCTTTCGGGAAAAATATCCATCTAGTGTCTCAGCATTTTAATAAATTATTCTTTTTTTCATTTGAGGATGTTTCAACCATTGAAAAAATTGCCTCATTAATATAAAGTTAAATAATGATGCTATTAAAAATCAAGTACAACATTAATTGTAGGTGGCACCATCCTAACTTTTTTCTGTAATGATTCTAAAATCACAGGTTATCTGTGCTATGCTATTCAAGTTGTCCAAAGGAAGGGACATTTTTATAGCAGGAAGGAAGTTAGGAAATTTATTGGGCTGTTTATAGAAAGAACTAAATGCAATTTAGATTGGATAATTTATTTCCAAGTTAATTAGATTGTAGGTTGTGTACAAAGCCGTTGCTGGGCACAAACTTGTGGCAGCCTCAGCTTTAAAATTGATTCTCCTGATTTACTCATAACAGCAATGCTAATGGCTGAAGCTCTTATAAGGAAATATACTGCAGTTTGTTTTCCTTTACTTTCTACCTGTTGTAATTGAAAATTCTGTAATTTACCTCATTAGCTATTTCTGTGACCAGCTATATGTAATTGCATATCTGTTAATCTGACAACGGATTTTTAGAGTTAGCATTACCTGCTGAAGTTCACAGACTTAAGTAATTTGGGTCTGGGGTTTTGGTTGGTTGGTTGGTTGGTTTTGTTTTAGCTTTATGAATGTTTTTTGCATGAAAGTCATGTTGGAGGGGTCAACTTATGTTCTGTAAGTTTCAGTTGTTAATATAAGATATCTGGATAAAAAATTAAGAGAGAAGGGAGAGGAAGAGGTGGTGTGGAAACAAGAAATGAAATGAGAGATTGCATTTATGGTCATTGACTCTGTACTCCAGGAGTGTCCATTAGCAAAGGTATATATTGCCCCCCTTTGTTGAGGACTCACTGTACCTATTCTTATGAAGCTGCCACAAGAGTGCTTTCTCCCCCATTTGCTATAAATAGATGGTACTTCCTGAGGTTGTCTGCTTTCAGAATACAAGAATGGTATGTTCTTTTAAAACCGAGATGTGGGTGCCTGGATGCTGAGCTAGCTTTTACTACTGCACCTTAGTGGCCAAATCATTATGGCTTAACATTCAAAACTGTCCATGGCTCCAGCCAATATAGTTTGATGGTGACCACTCACCCAACTTGGTCTATTTAAAAGTGAACTGTTGTAGAAGGCTTTTTCTTTGTACACACTTGTACAAACATTAGGCATTCCCTTTGTATACACTTATACAAACATTAGACATCCTCTTCAAATATTAGACATTTGAAGTGTATTTCCTCTAAGACAGAGATCATCCTACCTTCTTAGGGGAGCTGCAGAAGGGAGGGGTGGAGCTGCAGTGACTGTGGGAGGCCAGGAGGGCCCTCTGACACCCACAGGATCGGACGCGTCAGTGGTCCACATCCCTAGTCCTCAGCCCAGGGCCCTCATCAGCCAGAAACTGTGGGTTCAGACAGCCTCGTGGTCCCTCTCTTGGGACAGCTGGCTTTGACTCTTTTGTTGTCTGTTGTCTTTTATCTTGCTTGAGCAGCTTATCTTTAATATGGAAAGAACATCTTGTTTTTTATTCCTCTTAAATTTTTAGAGGACTCCATGCAACTCACTGCAGATACAAAAATAGCAATACGGTGAGGAAGCTTTCAGTGTTTTAAAATTTAAATAAACTCCATCTGAGTCAGGCCTCTGCTGAAACTGCCTTGTTGGAGCAGCCTTCTCTGCTCCCCTCTGTCTGAAATGACCCCCTCACTCTTTCTCAAGTCCCTTATCCTGCCCTTCTTCACTACCTGACATGAACAGGTAGTCCTCCTCGGAGGGACTAAGATACGCATCTCTCTCCCTGTCCCACCTCAGAGTGTCAGCTCCATAAGGGCAGGGAATTTATTTTATTCAGTATCAGGCCCCAACACCTAGAACGTGTCTTACCCATCGTATACAACTAACAGTTACCTGAATGACTGACTGGATGAGTGTGTGGTGTGTATTGTATAGCAGCAGGAGGTAAGGTTGGGAGGAATGTAGCTTGTCTTCATGTGCCAGAGGGGCTGAAACCAGCCATTTATTAATACAGTCCATGAGCTGTAGCCGAGGAAGTCAGAGGAGCAGACTACCCTGCCACCCTCACGTGGCTCAGCATCAGACGAGACAGGGAGATCCTTGAGAGGACAACCTGACTGTGTGTTAGCCGCTCACCAAACCTCCATATGAGTAGCCTCTCTCTGCAGCTGAGCAATACCTCTCCTTGTTCCATCAAACTCACCAAAGCACTTGATTTCTCCCACACTAATGCTCCCTGAAATGTAGCTCATTTTCTTGTCCTTTTGCCTTGGATTTAGACGTGCAAAGTATGTGAACTTCCCTACACAAATTAAGATTTGAATGTTACCAACTTCACAGTTCTAGCCATTGGTTCTAAAAATAGTCATTTTGTGTGATTTGAGAGATTAAGTCCACAGATTTACAGCTGAGTTTTTCCCTAGCAGATAGCAGCTGTTCAAACAAAAGCATTCATCTGTGGGAGTTGTGTTAGTGTGCACCCTTATCTTGTTCCAGGTTTACTGGAATTAACCATTTGGTACGTTTCTCTTCTGTCGTGAGTCCTGGCTGGTGGGCAGTTCTTAGGACGGCGCTCTGTGGGTGAGGGCTGTGGGCAGGCAGGCCGTGGATTCGTTCTCTGCTGGCACCACAGATCCTAGGGGACGGAGGGCAGAAAGCACTGATTGGGAGGCAGCTGAATCGAGACACCCCACACCCCATGTCTGCGGGCATGTGCGTGTACATCCACTTTGAGTCTTGTTCTTTCCAAAACAACAGGACATTTGTAGGGAGGGCTTTGTAGGCTGAACTACCCATAAACAGCACAGGAAATTTGGCACCAAAAGGAAATGAGACTTTAGAAAAGTAAGATGACACATAAAAACGGTATAAAAGTATTAGAGAGGTATAAAAGGATTTCCTGTGTGGTTTCTTATTTGTTGATTTCCAGCTCTGTTGAGTTGACATGAAGGTTCTGTAAATTTCAAGTATACAAGTGTGGATTTGATACACTTGGGTATTGCAGTAGGATTGCATCATGAGATTCACTAATACCTCCATCACAACACATAATTATCATTTCTTTTTTGTGGGAAAAACATTTAAGATACAGTGTCTCTTAGCAACTTTCAAATACATAGTATAGTCTTTGTACAGGCTTACAGGACTTAGAGGTATCCTGAGGTCATGGCCCCACTGCCGCCCTCCTCCACTCAATGGGAATTACAATAATCAATTTCCCCACATCAGAGAGACCTTAAAACCTTCAGGCAAGAAGATCAGCTCTCACTATCTGTAAATTCTTTATTTTTCTGTTATAGCCTTAACATTTAGTGTAGAAAGGTACCAGTATTTATTTTGCTACTTTATCATCCTACGTGGAGTATATGCTGAAAAAATAACTTATATGAGCATGTGTTCCCCTCTTTACTGAAACAGACAATCACTGATGTGGACAAGTAAGTGAATGCTCACCCCAAACGCTGTGCTATAAATCCCTGTTGGTATTCTTGGTACTTCCCGGTAACCTTGCTCCGGATAACAGTTCCCCCTTTGAGACTCCGCAGGTATCATGTCCTCAGGCCGCTTACCTCCCGCCCTTTGCTCTGGGTTCTGGTTTTCACCCTTTCCCGCCCTATGAGTCCTCCTTGCGGAGAAGTCTGTCTTAGTGGATATCATGCGCAGGACGGGAGCACGGTCCTTCCTCACCTTCCAGACAGGCTGTCTCTTGCTGTCTTGTGCACGTTAACAGCACTTCTTGGCTAATTTATCCCCACTTTTGGGCCCACGTGACCTGCAGATTCTTTCCTGCCGTAGCGAATCATTCTGGTCATTGTCCGTTTGCTAATGACACAGCCTGTTTCTCCTCCTGTTTGCCTCTTCTGCAGACATGTTGTCCGGTTTGTTTCGGAGTCAAATTGCCTTGACCAAATGGATTACGGGGACAATTTGGGTCTCTTACTTCGCGACTGACAGTTCAGTTTGTTCGTGGGGCATTTGGCATTCTTTAGGCCATGTGTGGTATATGGACAGGAGAGGAGGGAACACCCAGGTAAGGAGCACAGCCGTGGGGCTGAAGGAAGTGGGCGAGAACCATGGCTCTCCTGGGTACTCGCTGTAGCTTAGCCTCTCCAAGCGCCGGGCTCCTGGGCTTCTGGCAAGGTAGGTGAGAGTAACGATACCTCCATGGCAGAACTGAAAGGACTAAATGGGCTGCTGTATGTGCTTGTGAGGCTGTGAGAGAGAGAATTTTCATCCACCTTGAAAGTCTGTGTTAAGTGGTTTAAGTTCCTTTATACAAAGATATGAGCTACATACTTATCATATGATAATTTTATGTAAGATCCTCCCAAAACATGTTTTAACTGCTACTATGAAAAGCAGAAGGCAGGACAGAGGGGACAGGAGGACAGATGTGTAACCTGCACTTCCGGGGATTGATGATAGCAAAGGAATTTTTTGTGTATTTTGTGTGTGTTATCTGCTTTGTCTCCAGTAGTGATTACGGCTTACTCTGTGAGGTCTGCCCCACTTGTGGGATCCTCTTGTAAGGAGGCTCATCTGGAAGTATCTGGAGGCCTGCACACTTGAGTTCCAGGCTCCGTGGTCCTCCTCCAGGGGGTCGCGGCTGGGGTCCCAACCTGCACTGCCTGGGCTCACAGAGATGGAAAGAGAAGATGGAGTATCTTCAGCCTTGCATTTTGTTTTGAAGTTGAAACCAGGATTAGCTGACCCTGGAGGCTATTTTAAGCAAGTGTCTTCATCTGTTCCTTTTATCTTGATGTTTGTCACTGAAGTGCTGTGAAAATTCTGTTCCTGTCACTCCTATAACAGATCTGACACCCCACTTCTGATCTTTCCAGCTCCTCAAGACCTCACTAAATTAGAGCCCCATCCAGCTGGACAGGAATGAACCGATTCTCCCGCGGCTTCCCCGTCACAGCCCTCCGCCTCCTCCTCCTTTCTTGGTGGATCTTACTTAGCTGGCACCCTGGAGCCTCGGAGTTTTTTCACTATAACTAGTTTCTGACTTGCATATTTGGAGTTAGCATGCCTTTCAAAGCAGCGGTGGTGGTCCCAGCCCCCTGGAGCAGCCACCACAGGAACTGTGTGTCCCCCCACCACTGTCCTCTCCCCGGGGAGCTTTCTGTTTTCTTCTTCTGGCCCGTAGCCAAGGGGAACCGTCATTCAGGGACTGTGGGTTATAGCCTATGATAGGTCTTGGAAGTACCTCTGGCATCTTCCCTCTCCTTTAATCCTCACAGCTCCCATTTTACTCCTGAGAACATGCGAGACATCCCGGGGTTGTAGATGAGTCCCCAGGTCACACAGCATGTGACCCGGACCAGCGTCGATTTCACTCTGAAATGCTCCTTGTCAGGACCGAAGGGAAGGGCCATCTGGTCTGCCTCCTCACCACCTCCCCAGGCCACAGGAACAACCACTGGTTTCTTGGGGATCCAGATAACCAGAGTTCAGTAAGGAATGTGGGTTACTGTACCCCAGGCTAAGTGCATCTTCCAGCAGAGACATCATTATACAGAGCTAAGTTAGGTTTTACGGTACCGAATCAAATGAGATAATACACATAAAAGAACTTCGCAAAACTATTCCAGTGCTTTGTGTTCTGGCCTGGGGACCTGACTATTTTCCAATGAAAATAGTGAATTTCTGTGATGTAGTATTTCATTGTCTATTATACTTTTCAAAACCAATATTCTCGGCAACTATTAGGTCACTTTATTTTGCTTGACACACCCGTGCATGACCTCCTGTGCTTTACCGCAAGAGCAGAACCTGAGTGTCGCCTCCCTCACTTCCCGGCAGCGCCCCATCGTCTCCATCTGCTGGGGACACCGGGACTCGCGGCTGCTGATGGCTTCAGGACCGGCCCTGTATGTGGTGCGTGTGGAGCACCGCGTGTGCAGCCTGCAGCTGCTGTGCCGGCAGGCCGTGGCCAGCGCCCTGCGGGAGGACAAGGACGTCAGCAAGCTGGCCCTGCCCCCCCGCCTCTGCTCCTACCTCTCCACCGCCTTCATCCCCACCATCAAGGTAGAGCCTCTCCACCCTCCCCTGCTCTTCCTCGGCCCCTGCCGGCTCCCCACTCCCAGAGGGCTGGCCAGGAGGGGGGCCGAGTCCTAGCAGGCGGGCCGGAGTTGTGTGTGCTCCTCGGCGAGAGTACCCGGGTGACACTGCTTCCGATTGCGGTCTGTCCCTGGCACCGCTGTTCCACCAGAGACTCGCCTTGTGCGAGGGGTGTAAGCTTCCTCGTGGCAAAGGCGGTCTTGGAGGTTGAGTGCCATGCCATCCTGATGCTCATTCTGCCTTGTTCAATCCTAACTTCCTGGCAGATGCTTCAGAAAAGTGGGAAACCTGTTCCGAGAAGTTTGAGTAGCTTGCTCCATCGCCAGTTACGGGAATGGTCAGGTTGAACCCTGTCCTGAGGATGGAGCCACTGTGCTGAGGAGGGGTGACCCCCACCCCGCACTCGCTATTGCTCGTCAGGTTTTTGGTGGTGTGTGGAACAGATCTGCCAGGGGCTGTTCAGGTGCGGGTTTTCCTCTAACCTCGGGGCCTCCGCACCTTACATTCTTGTCTGTGTTCTCTGTTCTGTATTCTCTCTGTGCTTCTAAGCGTCAGATTGACTTGTTCAGGTGATTTTTTTCTTAAAACATCAGTTTTAGAATCTGTTGTGATGTATTTTCAAGTTGCTTTACAATCTTGGTTGTGTACCAGGGATTCTCAACCCTGGCTGCACATTAAAATCACATGGGGAGTTTTTAGAAAATACACATGCCCATCCCCTGCTCCCAGAGATTCCAATTTCATTGTTTGAGGTGGGATTCTAGCTTCGCTATTTTTTTTAAAGGTCCCAGGAGATTCTTCTGCACACCCACAGTTGAGAATCACTGTCCCACACCACATCGTTAACCCTCCCCGAGCTACCAGCCAGTGCTCTGTTGGAGTAATCAGTGACGTCCATACTCGTTTCTTTCCATGTCCTGCCTCTAGCCCCCAATTCCAGATCCCAACAACATGCGAGACTTTGTCAGCTACCCCTCAGCCGGCAACGAGCGTCTGCACTGCACCATGAAGCGCACAGAGGACGACCCGGAGGTGGGAGGTCCGTGTTACACCCTCTACCTGGAGTACCTGGGCGGGCTCGTGCCCATCCTCAAGGGGCGGCGCATCAGCAAGCTGCGGCCAGAGTTCGTCATTATGGACCCCCGGACGGATAGCAAATCAGGTGGGCCTCCGCGCCACAGAGACTAAGACCTCATTCTTAGGTGTGGTTGAGGAATAGTTTTCCTGACACCGTGCAAAGACAGTGCCTACTTAGGAAACGTGAGCCTGTGTTTTGGCTGGCATGGAACATCCTGGAAGCTGCCCCGTTTCCAAAATTGTATCGAAGTTAATGATTCCCTAAATGTACTTTCTGATGGGTTTTTAACAGATCTGCCAGGGGCTGATCTCCGTAAGGCTTCGTGTGACTGGGGCCGTGGATAGAGGAAACATCAGCTCTCTGTCAGGGGGAAGCTGGCCCAGGCTTTCTGGGAACAGTAGATTCCTCTTTTAGTTACTCATCAGGTATTATCAAGGGCCTTAATGTACTGTTGAGACCAGCTGATACTAACAGGGAGGTACCTCTCTGCCCTCCCAGAGCGAGTGATAGAATTAAAATTCTCAGACCTTCAGCCTACTCCTCAGCCTCCTGCTAGAATCTTACTTCTGCTCCTCACTAATCCACTGTGAGCTGCTTTTTAGCTGATTACCGAGGAAAATTCCTTGCTCATCCATGAAGATTTTGGCATGATGACTCACTCTACCCTTCTAAGAACTCTCTCCTGTACTGATCTTCGGTACTCACTTGGCGTGCTCCGGGTGCTCGCTGCATGCTCGTCTCTGCCATCCTAGAGTGGGAGCCTCCAGAGTAAAGGGACTTGGCTGTTTCTCTTTGCACCGTGGATGCTTGCCCAGTGTCCTAAGCTAGTGACTGCTGAGGCCCGCGTGCCTCCCCAGCAGTATCGGCCGGCTCCCATGTGCTACTGCCGCCCCCCCCACCCCCCCCCGTGAAATCCTGCTCGTCACCAGCCTCCTGTGCTGGCCACCTGTCAGTCGGGCTGCTGGAGTCCTGCGGGGCCTGTGGTGGTTGTTGGGCCCGGCTCCGTCTGAGGCCTGGGCGGAGGGAACGGCCTCCTCTCTCCACCCCAGGGCCTGGCACGCGCCTGACCTCGAAAGGGATTTGTGTCACGGGAGCCTACCGCTCTCCACTCCCCTGCTCCTGCTGTCTCTCCCGCCCGTTAGACCGGCCTCTGCCCCCTATGTCCCTGCAGGCACGGTGACGCGCTAGTGTCACGGGCAGCGGGCCTTTCCGGCCTGGCGTGCTCGCTCACTCGGCTCGGGGCCGCTGCCCCACCTCTGTCTGGTCTGCGTTATTGGTTCAGCGTCCATGGCGGCATTCTGCTGTCAGGGTCACCGTGTAAAACCGAAGGCAGTAAAACTGTACTTTAACACGTTGGGTATTAGTCCATTTGTTTGTCTTTTGAGTCATGCGATGAACTAGTACCAAAAGCAGGGAAAGTGAGCGGAACTGGAGGCTGGTAGGGAGGTGGGTAGAACGGAAGGAGAGAGAAGATTGAGAAGGAAGGCAGGCAAAGCGAGGAGAACAGGAGGGCAGTGGGCACTGACCTCGAAGGGGAGGGGGAAGAGCCGGTGCTGATCAGTGCTGCCTGAGGGCGTGTGGGGCCCGGCAGTCTTCTCATGGGCGGAGGTCGTTGTGTCTGAGGCTCCCCACCATGTGTACAAGTTCATAAAACCTCTCCTCAGATTGCATGTTGAGGGAACGGATGTGAAGAGCTTGCTTCTGTCCCAAGTGCGTAAATTCCGCACTAAAAACAGGACAGAAGACGCAGGCGGGGCTGCCGAGGGGCACTGAGGCCTCGAGCTCCCAAACCCCGTGCTGGCTGGGGGCTTCTGCTCCTGCTTACTGTTCGCGTCCAGCTCACAGCAAACGCGGGTGGACTCGACTGCTGGCAGTCCTCTGGGGAATAAGATGTCTTATTTTTGTAATTAAAAGAATCAGAACGTTATAAAGCAAAGCAGATGCACAGTATGTATTCAGTGCTCCCTTTGTCCACGATCGTTGGGTCTCCCGTGGTCATGGGGCAATGTCCGGGTGTCTCTGCTTCCAGGGGGTTCAGAAACCTCTTTTGGGTGACAAGACAACACTCGAAAAGTTCAGTAAGAATGTCAAGATTTTAAGACCTCAAGACAGACGCAGAAGCTGTGTCACGAGGCAGAACATGAGTAATTGCCAAGCGGGTGGTATACGGACGCGGTTCAGAGCAGGAGCGCTGACTTCTGACTTCGGGGAGCCGGGAACTTCTCGTGAGCTGATTAACTCTTCGAAGCCTGCACATCCGTGCTTCTCAGAATGTGGTCCTGGGGTCACCTCCCTGCAGATCCCCTGGGGTATTTATCTAAATACAGGCTGCCAGGCCTGCCCTTTAGCCTCATTCGGTGGGTCTGGGGTGAGACCTCCACGTGTGCACCTGCTGCTGCCCGGCTGGCAGTCGGGCTTCGAAGCCTGTGACCCACTGTCGTAAGTGTTCTCCACGCAGCTGAACAGACACACGCCTCAGGATGTGTATGTTTATAATTGAGAGCATAACATGAGAGCATATTTTTTTTAAGCAAAAATCCACCAATTTTTAAAAGGCATCTTTAGTCAGAACTTAGTGTGGGTGGAGTTGTGTCCCCCTAGAAATTCCTACGCTGAAGCCCTTACCTCCCGTGTTACTGTATTTGGAGATAGGGCTTTTAGGGAGTGATTTGGGTGAAATGAGGCTGTCAGGGTAGAGTCTTAACCCAGTCGGATTGGTGGCCTTGCAAGAAAAGAGGGAGGGCTCTGTCTCTCCACATGTACACACACATGCTAAGGCAAGACCCAGCGAGCACACAGCAAGAGGGTGGCCGACTGCAGGCCGGGAAGAGCGTCCTCACCAGAACATGATCACACCTGCGCCCTGGTCCCAGACTTCAGCCTCCAGAATGGAGACAGATTTCTGTTGTCCGTAAGCCGCCCAGTCTGTGGCGTAGTGTTAGAGCATGAGTCAAGGACAACAACAAATGGCATGACATACAGCAACTGTGAAAAATCCTGGATGAGCAGGCAGGTCAGGAGCTGAGTGGACAGCACGTTACTGCATTTCCTCAGGCCTGTGAGCTGGCTCCGTGTTCACGAGCACACAGAAGCTTCCTGTGCGTTTACATGCTTGCGTGACTCATGGCCAAGCGTCTTTGGACTAAGTGACTCCTCAAGTAATGTAAAGCACTGCTCAGGGCATGTGAAGTAAGCCTTTTTATTTGATCAAACGCAGGTGCACACCTCCACGGCTTGCTGTCCTCATGGGTCGTGCCTTCTGATGGGGAAGTCGTTTAAGAAGAGGGTGACGTGGGTCTCAGACAGCCTGCTTCCAGGGAGTGTGGCGAGCTGTTTCTGCCTCCAGGGCCCTCAGACAGGTCCCTGTTCACAGATGTCCCTTCCATATGTTCAGAAACACTAGAGATGAGCTTATCTTAGCAAACTCATCCTTTCAAATGTAAATAGCCCTTTTGAATGATAAAGTCCCCTCAAATTCCGTAAATGATTTCATTGCAGTTGGACAGTTGGGCTTTTTTATAACCTGGTGAGGTTCTTGGAGCCTTGAGGGAATGAGGCTTTTGTCAGCAAAACGAAGTGGTTTTGCAGATGGGCTCCCTAGAGCGAGGGCAGAGCAGGGCTCGGGGAGTGAAGGGATGTGGGGGGTGGGAGGAAGGCAGTAAAGGAGGAGGGATTCCAAGGAAGGTGTCAGATATGACCTTCATCCGCTGTGCAGTTTCGTGATGGCCCAACCTCTGTGCGCACCGTCTTCTGCCGTAGGACCTCTCTGACCTTCTGCCCAGTGACAGATGGTGAAGCTCGAGCGGCTTCTGTACAAACACCCCCAGCAGAGCCCAGGACTGCCACGGACAGGCCTCCTGCACAGGCCTGCCTTCCAGCCGCCGCTCAGAGCAGGCCAGCGTAAACGTCTGGGAGTCCCTGCAGTGGACCTGACCTTGTCAGGTTTCTAGTCCAGAGCAGGCCTGGAACCAGCGGGGGCCTTGGCAGGCCCCAGGTCAGAAACAGGGTCTTGCGGGGGGTCCGTGAGTCAGCAAGCCCCTTGCTCAGCCTGGGTCCCCCAGTTGCCTGCAAACCTGTATGAACCCAGATGGGTGGTTGTGCTGGGAGGTTCCCGCTTTTTGTGCAGTAAACACTGCTAGACTATTTTGTACATTCCAGAGACACTGAAATTCTATGCCCACTCCGATAACAGAAGTTGTTGCCTCCTTTTGCTTAGAAAATTGTTACAGCATAAAAACGTAAAAGGGAAACCATGCTCTGGTCCTTTCTCTTTCAACCTCTGAACTTAAAATGCTGGCCTATAGAGTCGGTCTGTCCTGTAGTTTCCAGGGCTACTGATCCTCATTAGGGTCTTCCTGATAGCACTTTCCAGAGTCTGCTGGTTGTGTCTCACCAGATGAAATCTACGGAAACAGCTTGATCTCCTCCATGCTGGACAGCTGCAACTGCTCGGACTCCAGTGATGTGGAACTGAGTGACGACTGGGCTGCCAAGAAATCCCCCAAAATCTCCCGCGCTAGCAAGTCACCCAAACTCCCAAGGTAAGCTCACTCCCCAGGGCTGGTCGTCCTTGTTTGTGTCTGCAGCAGAACCTCACTGAAGCCGACGCCAGAAGAGCCCTGCAAGAGGGCTTCCCTGCCTTTCATCAGGAAGGTCTGCCAGCAATAATTAGAGCTTTCCTTTCTTCTCCCCTTTGGGTAGACAAATCCACCCATGGGAAGTTTGCTAAGTCCTCAGAACTCAGGGTTAGTACTGACAATGGGCAGCATGGGGTGGCAGAAGCTCCCTGGCGCATGTGGTGGTTCTTCCAGTCCAGAAAAGTAAGGAGAAGGGTTTACGATGAGTGTAACATAATGCATTGAACAGAATGCCCAGTTTAAATACCTTCTAATGCTGTAATTGGAAATAAATCGTAAACTAAAAAAATCTCACATGCCAAAGGTTTGTCCTAAAGAGTGGCAAAAAGCTAAGAGTAGATAGAAGGGCCTGTTGTGTCCTAGGTGAGAGTCCCCTCTGATCCTGGCTCCACTCCCAAAGGCCGTATGACCTCGGGGTATAACCTTGAATGAACTCGTGACCCGGATGCCAGTGTCCTTATCTGTGGAAGGTAAAGGGTGGGCCAGATCTTCACTAAGCTGTCTTTAGCTCTAAAATTCAATGATGCTGTGCAAAATTAAGATATAATTTATGTACAGGTACATATCTGCCCAGATCTCAAAGACATAATTTCCTGCACAGTTGATAAAGCAGAATATTTACCACCCAGTTGAAGGTAACATTTCCATCCTCCTGAAAAGTTCCTCGTGTCCCTTCTCCAGAGTAATCACTGTTCTGACTTCTGTCACCGCAGAGGAGTTTGACTTGTTCTTGAATTTCATATGAATGGAATCAAACAGTATATACTCCTTTTTTATTTGACTTTTTTTTTGCTCAACATAATGACTGAGATTCATTCGTGTGGTGTGTATCAGTGGTTTTTCTTTTTTGCTCTGTGGTTTCCATTGGAATGGATATACTACAATTTGTTTATTCCTTTTACCAATTGATTGATCTTTGGTAGTTTCCAGTCCGGGGCTATTACAAATCAAACCATTGTAGACATTCTTATACAAGACTTTTTATGGACACCTGCACTCCTTAATCTCGGGTATACACTTAGGAGGGGAGTTGCCGGATCCTGGCACACGTTTATCGGAAACTGCCAATAAACGTATTCCACCCAGTATTCCAGGGTGCCCGCGCTGTTCTGAGTTCCCGCCAGCGGCGTGTGAGGCTTCTGTTCTCGCCCACGGTTGCAGTGTCATTGTTAGAAGATACTCTTTATCCATTCTGGTGGGCATGTCGTGGCATCAACATGTCTAGTGATTGTTGCTGCTAACCAGTTTTTCATATGCTCAGTGGCCATTTGGAGCTCTTCTTTTGTGAAGTGTCTGTTAAGTCTTTTGCCCGTTTTTTATCGAGTTGTTTTTCTTTCATCAAGTTTCAAGAGTCTTTATGTATTCTAGCTATGAGTCTTTGGCAGAGATCCGGAGTGCCACGTATGTGGTGGCCTAACTCAATATGAATTTCTTCACTTTTATGATTAGTGCTTTTTGTGTCCTGTTTAGGAAATCTTTGTCTACCCTTAGGTCATAAAGACATTCTTTTGTTCTTTCCAGAAACTTTGTAGTTTTAGCTTTCATACTTGAATCTCAGATTCATTTTTGTGCATGGTGTGTGTTTTTCCCATATAGATAACCAGTTGCTCAAGCAATTTGATTGATTGATTTTTTCATCTTTATTCTAAGCTTGTTAAAATCTCAAATAAAATTATGAACTTTCCGACACTTCTACAGTGTTTCAGCTTTTCCCATTAATTAAGGGAGAACATTTAACACATAAGCAACCAAATCTTTCACCTGTAAATGTCCTTTTAAAGTTCCTGGATGTGGCAGTCTCTGCAGCTGGTCCTCATTCCTTCTGTCTTTCCCTGTGTTGGATCCTCCTGCGTGCCACAGCCGGGACTAATTGTCCTCGTACAGAGTTTTCACCAGCTCGGGCCCCCTGTCCACCCAAACTTTGGGAGCCCTCGCTATCATATCAAGCTCTCAAGCAGTATCTGTGAGGCTCAGGGCTTTCCTCTTCATGGACTGCCATTGACCTTAACAGCACTCTCTGGGGGGTAGACCGGCATTAACACATGTGTCCCTGTGTTACAAACAGAACTGAAGACCAGAGATAGAATGTAGGATCAGAAGGCAGCAGGAAAACTGTAGACCCACAGATTTGATTTAAATATGATCGCTGGTGAAAGGCTAGATAAATCTGTTGAAATCCTAACATTGTAGTAGGAATTGTAAAATCACTGTGGCCTTAAGGTGAAAACTGGCTCTTCCCACCTGCTAGTTTCCCACATGCAGAAGGCGTGTGGATGTTTCTAAACTTAACTATTAGTCCATAGAAAGTGAACCACATTTAATTCTCTGAGGTTCCTTACAAATGAATCACTTTGTCTAATCTCACCATATTTTTTTAAGATTTTATTTATTTAATTGAGAGGGGGAGTGGGAGAGGGAGAAGCAGGCTCCCCGCAGAGCAGGGAGCCTGATGTGAAACTCGATCCCAGGACCCTGAGATCATGAACTGAGCTGAAGGCAGACGCTTAACGACTAAGCCACCCAGGTGCCCCTGATCTTACCATATTTTTAAATATATATTACTCGATATGCAATTCTGTTCTTCTTTCTTCATATTCACAAGGCAAGAGCAGACGGGAGAGGCTTGGGTAAAGAGGCCTGGCCCCTGGGAACGTGGCGCCCCTGGTGGCCACCAGAGCGCGAAGGCGAGGGCCACGGCAGTGGGAGCCTCTCCCACATGTGGGGCCTGACCCTCCTGACCTTGTCTCCACAGGATCAACATTGAGGCCCGGAAGTCTCCCAAGCTGTCCCGGGCTGCTCAGGAGATGTCCAGGTCTCCCCGGTTGCCGATGCGCAAGCCCTCCATTGGCTCGCCCAGTCTGACGCGAAGAGAGTTTCCCTTTGAAGACATCACTCAGGTAGCACCTGGGGTCCAGGGCGGGCCCGTGTTTCTGATGCTCCCCTGCCTGTCTTCCCTCCTCAGTGTGTGCCTGATGGGGACTGAGTCCTGGGCACATCACCCCTGCACTTGCCACCCCAGTCTCCGTGCCTGTCCCTGCCGTTCCAGACACGGGGCATGGAGAACCAGAGCCCTGTTTGCCTTCCTCACCACCCCTGCCCTCAGGGAGGCCCCAGGACCTCCATATCCCCCAGGACCTCCATCCCACCTCAGACACCCCCCTGTTGCCACATGAGTCTTTTCACAGCTTGAGACCTGTCCACACTTGTCCCCTCTGCTCCCTCAAGCCATGTGTGGACTTTTGGTGTCCACAGGAGCCAGTCCCTGGTGGCAGCCCCACAGTCTGGCGCTGCCTGTCTGTCTCTCCTGGTCCCCCTCAGTGCCCTCCAAGTGCCACAGCCTCACTGTTGACTGGCCTCCTTCTACGTTTGTGCCTTTGCTGCGACTGGGTCACCAGGGTCACCTGCCCACCCCCCCCTTCTTGCTTCCAGATAGAACTCATCACGAAGGCTTCCTTCCCCGGCTCAGCCACAGCAATCCCAAAGCATCTTGTTTGTAACTCCCTTATCACATTCCTCAGTGACTTCCTTGTCTGCAAATAATTGTAAGCCTGTATCCTCCATTGGGTTATAAGCTCTTTGAGGAGCCGCATTTTATTCATCTTTATTATTGCTGTTCACACACATATACACACGTGGCTTAAGCATACTGATCATTTTTAAAAAATTTTTTTAGTTGAATGAGGAAACAGATAATGGGTCGTTTGGGGACATACTGGCATCAGTGCAGCTGGTGTTTCCAGGAGGAATATCAAGGATAAAAATGGATTCAGAGCTAGGTATACCCTCTCTAGGTCAGTGACTAGAGGGAAAGGAGAGGGAAAGGAAAACGTGCCCAGAGCAGCTCTGTGGCCTTTTTAACCTACGCGCGTGCGGACGCGCTGGGACACATCTGCTCCTCACCCCCCACCTGCAGATCTCACCTCGGTGAGCCACCGTTCGGAAACACGTGCCTGACATGTTCTCCTTAGCTCCTGGTCTGAAAAAGGGTAGAATGATACAGAGAATGAGTACTTCCAGCAGTGCCCACCTGTGACCTTTTTAAGCAAAGATGTTAACATTCTTAGTTCCTAAGTGATCAATAGAAAATACGAAAATAGATGGTGATTTTTTTTTTCCTTTTTTTCCCCCCCACAGCACAACTATCTTGCTCAGGTCACGTCTAATATCTGGGGAACCAAGTTTAAGATCGTGGGCTTGGCTGCTTTCCTGCCAACCAACCTCGGTGCAGGTAAAAACCATGTCCGCTTCTCTTCCCGCTCTCCCAGCTGAAACTGAGGCTAGAAAGGCCATTCAGATGAGCTCTTACGGCACCAGAAGATCAGCATGTACTTTATCTACCTCTAAACTTTGAGTCTACCCACTGTGATTTTGCAGAAATTAGAATTACTACTCAAATGGGTTTTTGCCGGCGGTGCCTTCCTTTATTTGTCTACGTCCTGATTTATGAGCAGACAGAACCAGCCACAGTCTTCCAACAGATCTGGTAGGCTTCTGGTCACTGTGACTTCCGGCCTTTCACTGTGGGCAGGTTTTGGTACCAGTATATTTAGGTTCTTGAGTCAGAAGAAAATTGAGGTTCAGAAAGGGTTAAAGACTGCAAGAAGCTGACTGTTAGTACAGTTCCATGTGGTAAATCCTTATGGATTTCACCCAGAAGCCCCAGATAAATACCCTCTCCGTGCGAAGTTTGAGACACTGAGGAAAACAAAACCAAGGGAGTCATAGCTGGGCTAGCACCTGGCATTTGCATTTTTTCGGTACTCCTGCTCGAGTGAGTAGTAGTAATGTGTCATGTTTACTTGGGGACAGTGAAGGAATGAAATGACAGAAGGTCCTTTTCAAAGCAGCTTCATGCCAGTAGGCACATCCCTGGGTGGGCTGCGGACACGTGCTGTCCCCTCAGCCTTGCTGGATTGCCTCATCATTTGGCACGCACACCTCTCTCTGGAAGGCCGGGCCTGCCTGTGGGTGGTGGTCCCATCTTGCACATCTCTGCGTAACCTACTAAAAATGGTTCTTGAAAAATTCTGAATCTGCCTATTGGAGTTGTTTAAGACATAGTTAGATCCTTTCAATTAAATAAGTTTTGCAAAGCAGATGTTAAAAAGACCTATGCCATGTATCCATCTTAAGAGACTTATTAAATTGTGCTGCATTCGGATTTTTCATTTTGAGGTTTCTCAGCTCAAAGAAAAAGAGGAATAAAAGTAAAATATAAAACTGACTTAGAAAATAAGAATAGGCTGTTCCTGCACATAATGCAAAGAAATCTCTTATAATATTTTCAACAACCTGGAGAGGCTCTGATGACCACGAAAGCGTGTTCTTCAGTAATGCAGCCGTGTGTGGCTGATGCACATGGGGATTCTAGTAGCTACAGTGTGGGTGTCACGTTACCCCATGCATGAGCTGAGAACTGAGCCATCTGCCCACAGTACACACTGAAAAGAGGAATGGAGTCTTAATGCATCTTTTCCTTCTGGATGTTGAATAGATCCACACATAAGTCACCAAGGACCTTGAGACGGGAGAACCTGTAGGTGCCCTCAAGTACATGGTGCTCCAGTGTGAGGAATTCAAGTGCCCAGGAGAAAAGCTTTCTGTTGGACTGTAGTGAAATCATTGTCCTAATCATGGACTGTTTTTTAAAAAGAGCATTTTAAGCTATTACTATTCATTTGTCAAGCTAAGAGAATTTTCCACTTGATTCTATCTCTTGGATTCTAGATGTGTAAGTTACTTGTGGCACCCTATTAATCTTTGGCACTCTAATGGATTTTAAAAGTGAGTATTGTTGGATATATTTTATATTGGATAATTTGTTTCCTTCAGTTAGAATTATCTGACCCATGAAATTTTATTTTTGATTTTTTGCTTTCTCAATTTAAAAAATATAGAATAAATTCCAAATTCAAAAGATTTGAAGCGGTATGCAGTAAAACTCTCTCTCATCTTCACCTTTGGCCACCTAGTTTCCCCCCCCCAGCGGCAACTGATGTTATTTTTTTAATCCCTCCTGAGATTTTAAATTTTATTTCTTTTATCAGTCTGAACAACAAAGAATAGCACTTTAATGCATTAATTTTTAAGCTGTAGAGAACTGTCCCGAATTTTTAAGCCAAAGTTCATATTCTCTTTTGTGGGCAAGAGAGACGAACACACAAATAAGGCCTGTGTCTTACTGGAAAAGTCGCCTTAGCCCACACCAGCCCAAGCGCCAGCCTTACAGAGGCATTTCATCAGAGAAGGCCTGCTGGGCCGCGGGAGTTCGAGCTGGTCAGCCACCGGGCGCTAGCGGGGACAGCTGTGGAGACACAGCTGGGCCTAACAAAAAATGAGAATAACAGTAATAATTTGAGAACTTCTACTTACCTCAGGAAAGAGCATTAAACAAAAGAAAGTTGATCCTGATTTTAACCTACCGTGAAACCTAAATTCAGATTCATTGTTCTTAACCAATTTTGTCTCCTCCAAATATTTGAGTCGCCATCCAGGCATCGTCTTAAATGTCCCTGTTGATCAAATATAAAACCTTAGCATGTAAAGAAATGGTGTGGAAGTTCCCTAAATCTCTGTCCTGATCATGAAGTTGAAAGTCAGGAAGATAAGAATCCAGTCCTGAGTAAGGGCAGTGTTCTATTCCAACCTGACCCATGTCACCCCTGTGTCCTGGGTTGCCTGAGATCCCCCTGAGCTTGGCACTCTGCTTATCACAACTATTTTTACTAAATTAAAATTCTGATCGCAAATGAGGCTTTTAAAAAATATATTTATCCTATCCCAGTTCATTCCAGAAAAGCATTTAAGTCTAGGACAGGTTTTTGACATTTGAAATGTGTGGTTCTGTAGACAGACCACTTGGCAAAGTGATTACGCTAGATGGAGAAGTTGCCGTTAGGGAAGCACGGCTGGGGTGGCCAGTGGTGTGCGGGAGGGAGACAAAGGCCCGCTGTCCCACTCTCCCCTGCCTTCTGATGGCAGGGACACCGCAGCCCCATTTCTCTTCCCGTGACCTTGCTGGTGCCTTGGCTGTCCTCGTGCACGTCTCTGTTAACAGTGCTTTCCTCCTCCCCTCCAGTAATCTATAAAACCAGCCTGCTGCATCTCCAGCCACGGCAGATGACCATCTATCTCCCAGAGGTTCGGAAGATTTCCATGGACTATGTTAATTTACCTGTCTTCAACCCAAATGTTTTCAGTGAAGACGAGGATGATTTACCAGGTGTGTTCTTAGGGGGTCATGACGGGGG
Source organism: Halichoerus grypus (assembly GCF_964656455.1). Taxonomy (NCBI): domain Eukaryota; kingdom Metazoa; phylum Chordata; class Mammalia; order Carnivora; family Phocidae; genus Halichoerus; species Halichoerus grypus. The sequence continues at coordinate 9,349,563 of NC_135720.1, read as the reverse complement.
CAGAGCAGTAACTAATGGAGGATCACAACATGTCAGTCCGTGCCCACCGCCTTGGTTTGGAAAAGCTATAACTTCCTCAGCTGGTGGGTGTGGTGGCACATCACAGGAGAAAGGTCATACTGTCACTGGTTTGGGGAGGAGGGGAGCTACCAGAGCAAGGACGATGAAGGTGACCATGACACCTCAGGTCCACAGGGCATTCTACCATCTTGTTTTATCTTCACAGTAGTCCTTAGTCATGTGCCCAGCTAGAGAAGTTAACAGGACTGTTGAGAACTCCACAAAATCAGAACTGAAACTGGCTCTCGTTGGCTGTAGGCTAGCCCTCATCCTTTCAGCCCTGCTTAGAGAGCAGCATCACTCCCATGGTCCTGTGGCGCCCACAGAGCCCAGTGTCTCAAAGCCACCCCGTCTCCAGGACAGAAAGCCTTCACATTCACACATCTCTTTCCCAGTGTGCAACGCACATCTCAGTGTACAGAAGCCTGGTCTGAGTTAAAGGTGAATTTCGGCACAAGCTTTTAAAATCCCAGTTTCCAAATTTTCAAATATCTATAGCATCTTAAATTAAGTGTTTTCTAGGGGGAGGGGATCCTATTTTGATTAACAGAGTAGAATGATTTCTAAGTAGTCTGCCAGTTATTTCCATGTAACTGTTCTCAAAAATATCTACCTGTAATTTTATAAATATGAAGACTCCTCTACTTAGAACCAAGCAGGGTTCTGAATGTCTCTGGTTTCTGAGCCAGAGGAATCCAAATGGGCCACTGACTTCTGTATCTGGTGGTTCTAGAACAGAGGGGGCTATGGTCCGCACCATGGGACAGGGACGGACACGCAGGCCAGCTCAGGCTCTGAACTTGGGGGGGTTGTTTACCTTCTCTTAGCCCAGTTACTTACCTTCTTCACAGGTTTTTACCTGCAAAATCATTTGTACAGTACTTTCTGACAGTAGCTGTTTTTGGTTTTCTGATGGTTATAGCAGGTGGTGTAGACTATCGAAGTCCTAATGGGCAAGGTTTTGCAACCACATAAACCTGCAGTTTGGTGAAGCCTCACACACTTGAGCTTTAGAAAGCACATCCCCTGCAATTTCAGAATCGTGGATCTAGAAGTATCTTTTAACACTTTACGAATAACGCCCACCCTGTGCTCCTGGAGTGTGACTAATAGAGCTCCCCCCTAAGGCTCAGCCCTTGCTGCGGCTATTCCTGTCTGGGCTTCCCAGTCCGAGGGGGGAGCATTTTGTCTCAGGGCTTTCACTTAATGCTGGTGACAGAGAGGCTCTTCTCTTTAGCAGGGAAGACACCTGCCCTCAGTACTTCATGCAGATGAGTGCACATCTGGAGGAGGGATCGGAACAAGAATAATAAAAAACTTGAGATGGGACCCAGATTCACGCAGCCACGAGATAGTTACGTCTCACTAGAGGGCCCCAGGGAAGGGGGAGTCTGACTGGAACCAAGGGTGGGCTTAACTTTTTTTTTTTTTTTAATATTTATTTATTTGAGAGAGAGAGAGCATGAGTAGGGAGAGGGAGAGGGAGAAGCAGGCTCTCTGCTGAGCAGGGAGACCTATGCGGGGCTCGATCCCAGGACCCTGGGATCATGACCTGAGCCGAAGGCAGATGCTTAACCGACTGAGCCCCCCAGGGGCCCCGGGCTTAACTTTTGATGAACTAGCTAGCTGCCTTCATTCTGTAGTTCTAGTAAAAGGTCAGACAGCCTTTACAATTAGCTAGTTAAATCCTGTGTCCTGCTCATATACTAGTTGCCACATAGCACTTACAGGCCCAAATAAGCAAACTTGCCAGTGCTCGATGGTACTTTAGACAGGCACCTGCCTGTGGTGTGGAGATCAATGCTCACATTCATGCTTCATTAAATTCCCTCTTTGTACAAATAGGATATAGTTTTACAGAGGTACAGTACTGTACCTTACATACTGTTTGAAATGCTGAAAAGCAGATAAATTTTAGGAAATGATCCTTCCCTAATAATGCTTATTTGCTGGAAGATTCTTTTCATTGGTATCTCCACTACATTTTACATGGTTCTATTTACAGTCTTAATTTACGTACAAGTTTCACATACACATCTGCTACATAACACTTCCCATATTAACCAATCCATAATTGTGGATAAACCCACTCAGGACCCTCGGCATTATGAGTGCTCAGTGGAGTGTCATGCTATATACCATAGTTCTCTTCTTGCATAAAAGAGTGGGCCGTTTTATGAATTCATGGTAAAAAAGCATCTTTAAACAGTTAAATATTAAAAAATAAAAATAAATAAAAATAAAAAAAAAACAACAACGTTAAGTTATGAGCCATGGTACCATTTAGGTACCAAATTCGGAAGGTTCGAAAGTATATTCATTGAAAAGCTTTGCCTGTGTCCTTCCAGAAACCTTAGAGGGACTGTGCATAACTTGTGTGAGAGGTCTAGCTTCCCCAAGCAAACTCCTCTCCATCTACGGCAGTTGCATTTTGTAGCACAAGGACTGGATGAGTTGATTCGTCGCTGTATCACTTACTCCGACCCAGTTTCGCGGCCCTGTTCTGGAAGCAGTTCACTTTTCCCTTTTCCTTCCAGTGACGGGAGCCTCCGGTGTGCCCGAGAACAGCCCGCCGTGCACGGTGAACATCCCTATCGCGCCCATCCACAGCTCGGCCCAGGCGATGTCCCCCACTCAGAGCATCGGCTTGGTGCAATCCCTGCTGGCCAACCAGAATGTGCAGCTGGACGTCCTGACCACTCAGACCACGGCGGTGGGGACGGCGGAGCAGGGCAGCGACGGCGCCACCCAGTACCCCGTCTCCAACCGCTACTCCAGCCCGGGACAGGTGATCTTCGGAGGCGTGGAGATGGGCCGCATCATCCCGAACCCTGCTCAGCTGTCCCTGCCGCCGCCCGCGCAGGGGGCCATCCAGCTGTCGGCGGTGGACCACGGAGACCGGGACCATGACCACCTGCAGAAGTCGGCCAAGGCCCTGCGGCCGGTGCCGCAGCTGGCTGCCGAAGGGGACGCCGTGGTGTTCAGTGCCCCCCAGGAGGTCCAGGTGGCGAAGATGAACCCCCCACCCCCCTACCCGGGAACCATCCCTGCCGCCCCCACCACGGCAGCGCCGCCGCCCCCGCTGCCGCCCCCGCAGCCCCCGGTGGACACGTGCCTGAAGAAGGGCGATTTCTCGCTGTACCCCACAGCGGCACATTACCAGACGCCCCTGGGCTATGAGAGGATCACCACCTTTGACAGCAGCGGCAACGTGGAGGAGGTGTGCCGGCCTCGGACGCGGATGCTCTGCTCCCAGAACACCTACACCCTCCCCGGTCCGGGCAGTTCGGCCACGCTGAGGCTCACCGCCACCGAGAAGAAGGTCCCCCAGCCCTGCACCAGTGCGACCCTGAACCGCCTGACGGTCCCACGCTACTCCATCCCGACAGGAGACCCACCCCCGTACCCCGAAATCGCCGGCCCGCTCGTGCCCGGACGGGGCGCGGCCCAGAGGCCCGACAGTCTCATCCACGCCACGCTGCGCAGGAACAACCGCGAGGTGGCGCTCAAGGCGGCGCAGCTGGCCGAGCCCCCGCGGGCCCCGCCGCAGCACCCGCCCAAGCCCAAGGGCGCGGCGCAGTTCCCGGCGCAGTTCCCGGCGCGGCCGCCGCCAGCCCTGTACACCTGCAGCCAGTGCAGCGGCGGGGGGGCGGGGGGGCGGCCCGAGCCGGGCGCCGGCGGGGCGCACGCCGCCAGCTCCTCCCCGCTGACCTCGCAGTCGTCCTACAGCCTCCTGAGCCCGCCCGACGGCGCCCGCGAGCGCGCCGACTACGTGAACTCGGCCTTTACCGAGGACGAGGCGCTGGCCCAGCACTGTCAGCTGGAGAAGCCCCTGAGGCACCCCGCGCTGCCCGAAGCTGCTGTGGCCATCAAACGGCCACCCCCTTACCAGTGGGACCCCGTGCTGGGGGAGGACATCTGGGTTCCTCAGGAAAGGACAGCACAGACTGCAGTGCCCACCCCCCTGAAACTGCCCCCTCTTACAGTAGGTCAGAGCCAGCACCTGGACGTGTCCCGAGTGCCCTTCGTCTCCCCGAAGTCTCCCGCCAGTCCTACTGCCACTTTCCAAACAGGCTATGGGATGGGGATGCCGTATCCAGGAAGCTATAACACACCCCCTTTGCCGGGAGTGCAGACTCCCTGCTCCCCAAAAGATGCCCTGTCCCCCGCACCGTTTGCACCGCAGGAGTCGGCAGTGGTTCTGCAGCCTGCCTACCCACCCAGCCTCTCGTACTGCACCCTGCCCCCCATGTATCCGGGAAGCAGCACCTGCTCGAGTTTACAGCTGCCGCCCATCGCCTTGCACCCCTGGGGTTCCTACAGCCCTTGCCCGCCTGTGCAAAGCCCCCAGGGCACTCTCCCCCCCAAGGCTCACCTGGTGGTAGAGAAGCCCCTCGTGTCCCCACCGCCCACCGACCTCCAAAGCCACTTGGGTACCGAGGTGATGGTAGAGACCACAGACAACTTCCAAGAAGTCCTCTCCCTGACGGAGAGCCCAGTCCCCCAGCGGACAGAGAAGTTCGGCAAGAAGAACCGGAAGCGCCTGGACAGCCGAGCAGAGGAAGGAAATGTTCAGGCCATCACGGAGGGCAAAGTGAAGAAGGAGGCACGGACTTTGAGTGACTTTAATTCCCTGATTTCCAGCCCCCGCCTGGGGAGAGAGAAGAAGAAAGTGAAGAGTCAGAAAGACCAACTGAAGTCAAAGAAATTGAACAAGACGAATGAGTTCCAGGACAGCTCGGAGAGCGAGCCCGAGCTGTTCATCAGCGGGGACGAGCTGATGAACCAGAGCCAGGGCAGCAAGAAGGGCTGGAAGAGCAAGCGGAGCCTGAGGACGGCCAGCGAGCTGGAAGAGTTCAAGTGCCGGAAAGCCAGCGAGAAGGAGGATGGGCGGCTGGGCAGCCAGGGCTTCGTGTATGTCATGGCCAACAAGCAGCCTCTGTGGAACGAAGCCACCCAGGTGTACCAGCTGGACTTCGGGGGGCGGGTGACCCAGGAGTCGGCCAAGAACTTCCAGATTGAGCTGGAGGGGCGGCAGGTAAGCAAGCTTGTCCCGGGGCATGGCCAGAATTGCTGCGTTCTGGTCTTGACTGGTCCGGGGTGGGGGGGTGGGGGGGGGAGGTAAAAACCTGGTGAAGGCTATCCGTGCTTTGGCCTGCCAGGAGCCAAATGAGAAATACGGAAAACAACTGCTGTCTCTTGAGTGGGGCCGGTCGTGGTTGTACTTTATGGTGTGCCCATTGCTCGCTTTTATTTACTTATCATCAGAGCAACACAGGTACTGATTTTTCAAAGTCAGATGATTCTGCGAGATCCAGGAGGAGAACTAGCAGGCCCCTCCCTGCCCAGCCCCTGGCCCGCTCCCAAACCCAGCTCTGGTTCTTCTGGTATTTGACACTGTATTTGTAAAGAGCGTGTTCCCACTTCTGTTTATTGATTTTTCAGTTTTTCACATCATGCATTGACTTCTTCCTGAGGAATAGGACGGTTAATTTTCTTCACCCCCCACTGCCATACATACACACATGTGAACTTCCCCCTTTTCCTACTTTACGTAGTCATTGGTTATCTCATTATGCCAATATATATGATTTATAGCTGAGCCACAGATTATGGCTTAATTATATTTCCTTTTTTATTGTCTAGTTTTTCTTTCCCTAGACATAATAATTAGCCAGTGTTTGTTTGCTTATTTCTGTGTATTTATGACTAAGTCATTCCCTGATTCTCTGGCGTGATGTAAATCCTCTCTCCATACATTACACATCGGGCGATTTGTCAGTTCTTCCTGCTACAGCCTGAGAGGGTAGCTCCAACCCCACTGCATAGCTGTCGTTCCGGGAACACACCTCTTCACCTCGCATATTTAAACCTCATTTTCATTAATTCACTCAACAAACATTTACTGAGCACCTGCTATATGCCTGGCGATCCTCTGAGCCAGGAGTCGGCAAACGGTGGCCCACAGACCGACCTGCTGCCTCTTTTTATAAATAACGTTTTATTGGAACACAGCCATGCACATCCACTTAAATATTGGCTAAGGCTGCTTTTGTCCTACAACGGGGTTAAAGTTGTGGCAAAGACCCTGTGAGCTACAAAGCCTAAAACGTTTATCATCAGCCCTTCACAGAGTGTTTGCCAGCCTTGCTCCAAGCGCTGAAACTAGAGCCTTGAGGAAAATAGAGAAAGTCCGTGTCCCTGTCTTCCATTTTTGGTAGAAAGACCATAAACAAATAAATACATATACATCATGTTATGTGGTAATATAATGTGGTTACAGGAAGTACTGAAACGACAAAGGAAGACAAGCTCAAGAGAATGAGCACCAGGGGAAGGAGGTGGACTGCATTTTATCCCTCTCTGAGCAGTGACATTTGACCATGACAAATGATGTGTCTCTTAACCCTTTATTAGCCTATAGATTCTTCCTTATACTTTTTCGTTCTCCTTACTGTTCCCTTGGTGAAGAAACCACTTTATTTGACCTGTGGAGCTTTCCACGCTCTGAATTTTTGCTTATTATCTTCCCATTGCTCTTTTTTTTTTTTTAAAGATTTTATTTATTTATTTGAGAGAGAGAGAGAGAGAAACAGCATGACAGAGGAGAGGGTCAGAGGGAGAAGCAGGCTCCCCGATGAGCAGGGAGCCCGATGTGGGACTCGATCCCCAGACTCTGGGATCATGACCTGAGCCTAAGGCAGTCGCTTAACCAACTGAGCCACCCAGGAGCTCCCCCCACTGCATGTTTAACATGTTCCCTCCCCCTCTTTATTTCTGACAAACTCATAGTGAGATCAAGAAGCTTGATCAGGGTGCCCCGCTGCCGCCGAACCACCTGCCCGCCCGCCCGCCCCCGGCCCGTTCAGCGCATCAGTAGGCAAGAGTTTGGTGGTGGGTGTGGAGCCTGTGGCCGTTCCCGCGGCCTCCTTCTCCTCCCCTTACCCCTCACCCCATCCCATACCCCGTTCCCCATCCCAGCTCCGTCACCCTGCCGCCCCCCCACTTTCAGGACAAGAATGCCCTGCCCAGAACAACCTAGCAGCGCCTAGATGGCTCTGGCCATGGTCCAGCGGTCGCCTACCCCGGCACCACCTCCAGCCCCTGCGCCTCGAGCTCTCATTCGGAAGACAGTGAATCAGCAGCGTCACTTTGCTGCAAATGTGAAGAATCAGATACCTTTAGTGGTTCTAATGCTCATTTGCAGAGAGATCATTTCATTGGACTACATACACAAATATAAAAAGGAAAAAAGTGAAAATTTGTTGCTAAGGAGATGAGAGTTTTATTAATGGCCAGTTAGCCAGCCGCAGACCGCTGTCCCACCAGAGCTGAGGGTTATTTGAATTGTTTCTGCATCGCCCCTGCTGCGTAGTAGGGCAGTTACTGATGAGGGCACCTGGTCAGAGAACGGGGTACAAGTGTTGCTGGTAGCAAAAAACATAGTTTCACCATGAATGGTATTCCTATTTTTCCCTTTGGAGGGAGTCTGATCTAAACGAATAAATTTTGTTTGTTTGTTAAAAAAAAAAAGCTTGATCAGAGTCACCTTGGTCGGCAAACCTGTCTCCTGGGCTGGGCTGTCCCCTTCCCTCAGGAGCCACACAGACGTGGTTGTGTTTCCCACCTTGTGTTCTTTTCATGTCTTCGCTTCTCTGCCCGCTCCACCCCCACCCCAGGTGATGCAGTTTGGAAGGATCGATGGCAACGCGTACATTCTGGACTTCCAGTACCCCTTCTCAGCTGTGCAGGCCTTCGCCGTCGCCCTGGCCAACGTGACTCAGCGCCTGAAGTGAGAAGACTGGTATGGGGCGGAAGGAGAGGCAAAGGAGCCTTTTCAGAGAGGTCTCCTCAGCGCTGCTCGAGGAGTCGCCCGGGGCCCCAGGTGCCCGGGGACCAGAAGACAAGAGCAAAACTGGAAGACTCTGTCAGGCCCAGGAGAGGGGACTGACCTTTAATTGTTGTCATTTGTTTGGGCTTTTATAATCCTTTATTGTTTCTCTTTCTTCTTTCTTTTTAAACAAAAAGAGAATGCAGAAGAGTGGTATTTGGAAGCAAAGGGTGCGAGGCACCTGGTGCTCCTTTAGGAAACACAGTTGCTGTGGTAATGTCCTCCTGTGTTTGCTTCTGTCAGCTGCCAAGACAAGGGGCCCTCAGAAGGAAGGTAGGCTGCCTTCCCACCGCTGTTCTTTTAGACTAGGGAGTGTGCGTTATCTCCGTTCTCCACACGTCTAGCTTTATTACTCCTTATCATAACCACTAGTGTGAAAACAAAAAACTCTTTAAAAAGACAACCAAAAGTCCTGAAGGTACAGGTTCTTGTAGGGGGATATTGAATTCACACACGTCCTGTTACTTCCGCAGAGTGACGGATTGATGGAGGGTGTCCCGGCAGGTGCGCGGGGTTTGACTCGTGGAAGCGGGCTGTGTACAGGGCTGCTCTTACCGGCTGGAAATACGGTTTGCTCGTGCTGACACGGGAGGAAGGCGCACCTGCACGTGGACGCGTGGGGGTGTACGCGGTGGGACTTGAATAGTACAGGGGCTCTGCTCCTCTCTGGAGGCTGTCCGCATTGAAGACCCCACCAGCTTTAGAACGTGTCAGAATTCCATCGGTTCAGTGAGGCTTGCCTTCGGGAGAAGGGGAGAGACGAAATGGAGCGGTGCTGGTGTGTGGTGGGTAGCGACCTGGCACCCAGCGCCTTGGGCAGTCACTAGGTACTGGCCTGCTGAAAAGCAACCTTTGCCCCCTCCCCCTTCTGTGGCAGAAGACATTCTCCTTCCCAATAGATAAGTGTACCACACTTTCTCTTTCTAAAAGTGCTGAGGACACTGATCTGAAAGCACGCCTTCTTCTCAGCCGCATTAAAATTCAGTTGACTAGAGATGTTTCCTAATAGTTTAGAAATGTAACAAAATTGTAAGCATTTGCCAGGGTATTAAAAGATAGAGATATAGTCATCTCTTTGAAAAAAGTCCCACAGTTGTATCTAGGAGAAAAAAAAGTTCCTTATTAACTGTACAGACTATTGGATAAACCACTGGGAACACATTAGTAAAACCATAGTACTTAAGACAGCTGCTTAATTACCAAAAAGAAAAAAACCCAGAAATCCCCTGGGATTATCTTTCCCCTCCACCTCCTCCTTAGGGGACACTTTGGGCAGGGTCAGCCCTGATAGCAAAACCCAGTTCACTGTTGTCAGTTCCTCAAACCTGTGATGTTTTTGGGCGGGAGCACAGGAACCGTGTACTGGCAGAGAGTCCTCAATCTGGATTTTGTTTGGAGCAGACAAATGAAAGACACTGTAGAAAAGTCTTTTGAAAGTACGTATTTTTACATTCCTTGTTTTGGTTTAAAAACTAGAAAAGAAACTGGCCCATTCCTTCCCCACAGCAAGACGACATCACTCACCATTCTCTCCAAACCCTGAAGAAACACAGATGAGGACATCTCCCAGCTAACATCCAAGTTTTCCATCTTATATTTTAAAATACTGAACCTGATTCTTTGTGGTTAATTCTTTGAGAAAGAATTTAGCAATGTATTCAGAATTATATAATTCTTTTATAGGAGTTTCTGTAGCTTGGTAAGATGTTTCAGTGCTTATTATTAGTTGTGCAATAATGGTTATGGCCTATTTCTAAAATAATTTAAATGCAGTTCCCCTGTTTTGTTGTCCAAGAGATTATTTATCTTGCTTTAATAGTGTTCTTAGGAATTATTTTGTTACTATGTACTGGTGAGCTATGCCCATTTTATTTATTTAGAAAAATAGTGTGTTTGTAATGAGTTATTTGGTAGCAGCATATTTTGCTGCGAGAAATAAAGAGGATATGATAGAAGGTTTTTTTGCTGGACAATTTGTAACTTTTCTAATTGGGAAAAAATTCCCATTAGTCCTTTAAAGGTAATTTTTTTTTTTTTTTTACATTCTTTGGTATTGATTATATACAAAGAAGTCGATTTCTTTGAGCTGACATATCCTAAAATAATATTGCCCCCTCTTTTGAACATTTTATTTTTAATTAAAAATAAAAGGTGCTACGAAATGAAAAGAGGAATGAGAGCAGCAAAGGAAGGCCTTATTGTCAGTAAGTAGTGTCCACCTTCCAGATTCTCGGATTGGTTCTTAAGATACAGAGACCATGAAAAAATGCATTTTAGAACTTTTCTTACTAAGAGCAAATATAGGGAGAAATCCTTGGAATAAAAACTGCAGATATATTTGTGAAGAGAAAGTGAGTATTTGTAGCAAATAACTGAACTTTCTCAATTCTGGGCTCACTCCCCAAAAGGCAGGCCTGTTCCGCACGTGAAGGCAGAGGCCTGGTCCGGGGAGGTTTGCAGACCTGAGGGACAGCAGGTGCCCAGCTCCATACTCTGGCCCAAAGGAGGAAACGAGCTCATGCAGCTCATACTTCTAGGTCTGCAGCGCTCGTGACGTGGTGTCTTTGAAGTTGACGGTGATGGTTCCACTTATTTTAAAAATCGTTTTCGTTCAGTCTCAATTTATTAAATACTGCTAAAGTCAGTACTTTGAACAGCAGAATTCTACATGCTTCATGTTTATTAATAGCAACTTATGAATATTAAGATACCTCATTGAACCTCTGCATTTAAAACCATCAGCCCAGTCAACTCCGTAAAGAATCCATGCCTTGTCGAGGGAAGCAGTGTATTAACAAACATAAAAACCAATTTTAAATTTGTTTCAACTCTAACCTCATCAAACCAAAGGCACAGATTTGTGTACAGTATATCCACTGAATGTATATCCTAAGAAAAATTGGTGCCAAGGAAGCAGGAAAATGCCGAGGCTCTGATGGCTGCATAAGTCAGGGTTTTGCCGGTTAGTCTTTTCCCCCCGTGTCCATCGCTCCCCAGTTGAGTGTCCGATGAGGCCATGCAAAAACATGTATGTTCATCTTGTAATCCTCTCAATCCTGGGGGCAAGCCTGCTCTGCCGTGAAGTTGGAGGGTGACCTTGGGCTTCCATTTGTGCATCTGTAAAATGAAAGGGACAACCTCGCCTGGACAAAATTCTCAACTCCTGTCCAGCTCTAACAGCCTGAGGCTCAAAATGTGACCGGCTCCTCATTCCACTGTACAAACTTGGAAGGTATGTTTCAAAATCATTGCCTTTTTATAGAGAAGTTTTTCTTTTCTGGCATTAATGATCTATCTCGTGAATGTAAGCCCATGCATTTAAAATAACCTTTAGCAGGTTCACCTCTAGAAACAAATGCTTTTGGAATGGTGTCTGTTCTCCTAAAATCACACAAAAGCACCAGTTTCAGCGGGAGCCTCCCCATGCGTGTGCTCTGCTTGGTGGACGCCCTAGAGAACAGCCCTAAAATAATTCACCATATGCCCCCACAAACCATAGAGTGGTTTGAAAAAAGAACCAAGGAGTCTATGCCCAGGCTGGTTGGAATTCTTGAGTGTGTTCTGCAGTGTTCACTATCTGCAAGTTGAAAAGATTTTTTGAAAGGAACCCATCGTGTCCCTGTGTGGGCCATCCATCCCTTGGCCAAGTCCATAGTTGTGAACAAAGTGAGTTGAGACAAAATGTGTCAAAACTGTTCTTTGAGTTCCTGGGATTTTGTCATGGCACACAACTCAGATCTCGTCACCATCTGTATTCCCTTAGCTCTGGCTGATGGAAACTCTGAAGGGTTGTGGCTTATTTTGTTTTCATTTATTTGGCTTTGTGCAATTTCCTTGTAACTTGTACCAATATTTTCTGTTTACAAGTTCTTTTAAAAGGGAGGGGTAGGGTTCTAAGATCTCATTGTTTGTTGTAGATAAATTTTTTTTCGTGTTGTAGAAAAGCATGGGTTATGCGTTTGACTGAAAAAGGCACTGTATTATTTACCAAAGGGGTATTGTTTTTGCATTTGTTTATAAATGCGTTATTTTGGTACTGTAAATTTGGACATAATTTCTGAGTTTATTACTACTGGCATTTTCTTTTTCTTTTCTTTCTTTTTTTTTTTTTTTAAACTGTAAGTGCACGATGCAGGTGCACAGGTCCCAGACCAAACCAGACCACCAGCATGTTCTTATCCAAACCTTGGGAATAGCACGCTGCTGTGTGCGCCTCAGTCCCACCCGTGTTGCTTTGTTTTTCAATTCCAGCATCCTGCTTTGTTTTCCTTTCCAAGCAAGATCTGTTGAGATTCCCACTTGCATTCTAACAAGCTCACCCTTATTTGCCTCTCTTCTGATGTATTTTGTGTATTAGATTGTGTGGGAGGTATTCTAGAAGGCATTAATGGTTTGCATTCAAAATGACGTGGTTTGTCCAAATTATTTTCTGTCTTTATTATTGAGATGGATTAATCTCCTTATTTTTTTCTTGATGATTTGAAGTTGTAAAAGTTGTCCAGCTATTGCTTAATAAAATTTTGCAGATCAAAAAAAAAAAATTACTTGTGTGCAGAACTGAGGTGTGGGTCTTGAGTCCTCTGGGAAAGCATCACCGCTCTCCGTTGGCATGACCCACCATCCTCCCAGTTGTCCCTTCGAGCCCTGGGTTACTGCCAGTGCTGCCTGGACACCTTGGGATTCTTACCCTCATGACTGTTTTTGAGAGGTCAGGGTTGTGCTGTCTTTTTGATGAGTTTGTTTTGTTTTTCTTGTTTTCTGAAGAGGACCAGTTCAGGATGCATCTGGCCTCGCACCTACGAGATCAGAGATGCTAGATACACTGACACCTTCTTTGTTACTTCGTAGGAAACAATAAAACCAGGTTTTGAGCAACTCCGCTCTCAGTGCTAACATAACTGTTAACTGTTGTTTTTCCTGATGAGTCTTCGTGCACGTCCTTGCTCTGATCTAGAGTTCCCTCTGACCTCTCTCTGAGGGAGGCAGGGACTTGGAGGCCATAGGATGCTCATCTGTAAACACTTTAGTTCATGTGCACATTTACACAGCTACCCTTTTGGTTTTCTCAGAGATAAGAGTAGATGCGATCGCTCAGACTTTAGAAGACAACCAAAACCATTGTCACCTCTCACGCATTAAGTTTTAAAACAATCACAGGACTACAGACTTGCGATTTAAATAGTAGTAGTCCTACAACACTAAATGACCCGAACTATGTCTAAGAATCAAAACATATTTCGTTGTATTATGAAAGGTTGTGAACTTCAAATTAATATTCATTCTGTCTCCATTACTTAAACCAGGTAGCAAGGAGACCTGGCCGAAAACAAACTCCCTCTTTCCCTCCCCTCACAAAAGCAAGGGACCCAGACCCTGACATCCATGCTGCAGCTGGGTCTGTGCTAAGGACCCATGTGTAGGATTGCCTTCTCCAGCAGCCCCAGGTCAGCTTTGGGGCCATTCAGTGTGAGTCAGTGTTTCCAGAGTGATTTATTTCTAAAGCTCTGGTAAGAAAATGTAGTAAGTCCCTTAAACTTATTTTGAAAAGGAGTCATTCTATGTTTATCCTTGCATTCAGTGTTCTTTTCCTGGCATCGTTAAAAGAATAGGGGATCGGCTCAGTTCTCCTCCCCTAGCCCCAAAAATTCGTTGCGGAGAAATGACTGCTTCATGGAGGTTGCATCCCACTGCTCCAAGAATGCACAGCTAAATCTCTAAATTCCACTCTAAAGTAGATGTCTTTTGCCTTCCTTTCAGAAGAAAACGGAAGCGTTAAAAGGCTGAAATGACTTCTGGATTCCATAGAAAAAACCAATTATGAAATAGAATCCACAATTTCTGGGTCACTTTAATGAACAGACCTAGTTTATGCCCAGCTTCTACCCTGGTGTTTTGTGATAATTTGCCTGTAATGAGTTATGAGCTATTCACAGTTTTCTGCAAAAACAGGCAGCATAGGTGGGCTGCCCTCACCCATCAGGCGGTGAGCTCATCCTCCCACCAGCTGAGAGTGAATGCTCATTTTTGAGCCGTCAGTAAGTGGCACATGCAGCTCTAGGCTCTATCACTTACGGGGGTGGGGCGGGTAGGGGGGCGTCACAAAGGAGCAGGTCTATGTGGATTTGTTCCTCTGCCTATCTTAGAAACATTCTGCTCAGTGCACTATTTCGTATCCGAAACCGCCATCCACGTGAAGGACAGGGTTGTTTCTTAAAGTTCCTGTTAGACTGATAGCTTTGAATAATAGAGGGTGCCCCAGTGTAGAAGCAGGACTCCAGCAGGAAACTGGATGTCAGGTGTAAAAATACTTTTGCCTCATCCCTTCTGTTTCCTCTTTCTGGATCTCCTGCTTTCAGGTCCCCTCGCTCTGCAAGGAGTGGGTTCTCTGTGCTTTAGGGGACGTCCGAGCCACCCCCCTCGACTCATGGGAGCCTTCAGTGCAGCTTCAAGACTTGTTCCTAGTTTAATGAATTTATTAAACCTTAGCCACCTCTCAGGATGCTGTCCCAAATACTTTTCAAAGCACTTTTTAACATATGAAATACATTCTTTTTCCCAAAGTGATTGGAATCAGCAATTCAGATATCCCATTTGCCATTTAGCTTCTGCGCTATTCTGGACCCTTTCTCAGCGCAGTGGTTCTGCAGCATTTTCAGTGCATGCATGCCTGCAGCCCCTCATCCCCAGACAAGATGGGGGGAGCTTGGACGATAAAGGCTGGCCCCATAGCAGGACCTCAGACTACTACTGAGGTTGCCTTCTCAGTCGTGCTGGCCACTTCAACCACGAGGATGTGGAGAGAACCCCGCACTTTCTCTTTCCACTTTTCTCCAAAATAGAGGATGGCCAGTGCTGACTCCATTCCCCATCGTGTGCAGGGAACCAAGGGTCACCGTGTCTCCTTTAGGTTTGGCCTCCAATTCATTCAAATGGTCTGTGATTTCTCCTTTCTCACAAATTAACTCAGCGTTTTCTGCCTCCCCAGGTGTCATCTTGAGGGTCTTCTCTGAACCACCTATCAAAATCTAACACTTCACCCAGTAGGGGGTACAGTCCCTGTCATTAAAAGGAGAAATCCTTTCATCTCTGTTCTTTTCATGTCTAGTATCATGGAACCAAGACTCTACCAGTATTATATTTTCTTTCCCCAGCTAAAAGGCAAGCAGCCCAGACATCGCGGTACTTGAGATACAAACATGTGATGGACTCCTGTAAGGAGAAGGATTGTCCTTGAGAACTCATTTCTTTCTGTGCTTGAGCCCTACGGGGTCCTCTGAGTCCTGCTTCCCTCGAGTACCTGCGTGGACTGCAATAAGCCCTGAAGTCCTAGGATTGTGATTTCTTACCAGTATGAGGTTTAACTTCGCTAAACCTTGAGAGAAAACATTCCTCTGACAGGAAGAGACTGTCTCCATTCATTCCACTGGAATGACCAATGCCAACCAAGTCCTCACATCCAGCAGCATGGAAGTCTTTCTAGCACCACTTGGTTCGTTTGCTGACCCTGGATCCCAAGCCAGTTGGGAAGGGAATTTGCTCTAAAAGCTGCATAGCATTCAATTTACGAGCTCTCGGGATCTCTGTCCCCTCTTGGGCCATGTGGGGTTAGCCTGCCTTCTGTCCCATCAGCGACACGCCAGTGGGTCTCACCGCTGCTTCCAGGGCTTCCCACCCATGGGATGAGCTCAGAAACTCTTTTCCAACCCACACTTCCAGCAGGTGCTGAACTCCTGGAAGGCTGAGGGAGAGTGCGTCCGACAGTCTTTTGAGGGGATCAGCCAAATTTCTCCACAAACCATTCCCAGACGGCAATGTCCCCAGGAAACCATTGGACCAGACCCCAGTCCAATGACCCACTCAGCTCCTGGGCTGTGGCTCACTGGGTGGATTTTGCCTGCCAGTGGCCAGAAGCAGTGAAGGTAAAACTCTGCAGCCAGCCGGCCTCCCTCGAGGGCTGAGACAGTGGCCCAGGATGCTGGCTCCGCTAACCCAGCGATCTTGGCTCCTAGTGTCGTATTTTTCATGGTGTGGATCTCTTGAGATTGTGCTTGAAAAATGTGATTCATCATTCTGAAATAAAGAACTAGTAAGCTTAGATTCAAAAACAGAACTTCTAAACACCAGCGAGATGGGTACACATGAGTGATCTGTACCAAGAGACTTTTACATGGAATCTGGTACTTTTTTATGTTCTCAGTACACTGTATACATAACAGCTAAAAATAATTTAATAAGCTAAAGTCTTCTAGCTATACGGCACAAAGCAAGAATACATGGCTATACGTGTAATAACCCAAAATAAAGCAAAGGTAAAAATGACACCAGCAACCCGACTCCATTATAAATAACAGCGAGTTCTGCAAGCCACAGTGATAACGTATGCCCTCGTGATGTCATAATTCCCTCTTCTCCAACCCTTTGTGGGCAGGTTTGGTCCCAGTGAAGAGGTGGGGAAATCCCAGGTAGAAATCCTAAGCAACTTTGCTCAAAGCCAGGCGGGGTTGAAAGAGAGCCAGGAGCAAATCTCAGAGCAGCCAAACCCCAGTTCCTCCTGGAAGCCTCCTGTGAGCTTTATAAATGACAGAACACGTACTGAGTCCTGGTGAGTGGAAGCCAGTGCTCGGTGTGGAAATCTGCCCTTCCAGGAAAACAGATGCCATACCCCCACCCAGGGCAGGGCTGCACGCTGTCCCTGACGGCTGCCTTCAGCTCCCTTCATCCTTTGCAGTCAGTCTTCCAGGAGGGATATGATGCTCCAAACACGTGTTCATCTTGTCCAGACCCCTGACCTGCATATCAGTTCATCCAAGAGGAAGTAAAAAGAAACTCAGTCAAAATTAAAAGAAGAGAGGCCAACTCTTCAGTTGAGCTGACTTTTCATCAGGGAACCTGAGGAGCCAGCCAGAAAGATCCGCCTGGACTTAGGGGGAAGTGACATAGGGGACAGGAAGGTCACCGACAGAGTGGTTGAAAAGGGATCTGGCCAAAGAGAAGAACTAGAAAGAACAGTATTCTCAGAATTTTCCACACCAGCCACCCTCCTGAGGGAAGGAGAGAGTTGATCTCTAAACCTCCCCCAGGGGCAGAGCAGACAACTGCAGGGGAGAAGGGCCCGACCCAAACCATCCTGCACAGGGGTCTCCTGGAGGCCACTCTGTGCTCTAAGATGCTCCAGACTTCCTCCTCCTCCTCCACTTCCTCCTCCCCACAGAGTAGTAAAGTGCTCTGCCAGGGGCCTGGTCTCCCAAATGCTTCAGCCCCCCTCAGCCCTGGTACCCGGTGCACTCCTGGCCATCTCCACTGGGAGGCGCTCCGTGCTGTTCAGCTGTGACCTGGTTACCAGTAAGGGATTAGGGGCAAACCAGCAGGATTTAGGCATTTTTCTTGGGAACAGTTTTTATTTTATTAAAAACTCCTAAAGTATTTATCTCCTTAACAAACAGTGCTGTGCACACAATCTGTCTATGTGTGTGTGCCTTTGGAGGAGAGAGTTCTGAGACCGGGCTTGAATGGAAAGCCCTTGGGAAGGGCTGGGTCACGGGTCTCATTTTCGTCAAGTAGTGACAATACTCTACGAACCGTGTGAAAAGAATTTTAGATCAGTGAGAATAGCTGGAAGGGTGGGTGAGTCGCTGGCCCGGGGAGCATGGAGAGGCAGGATAGGGTACTATGAAAGCCAGGAGATCAGGGAGCAGGTCCTGAGTCCGTCACCAAGAGTGTGCAACTTTGGCAGGCCACTCAACTCTGGGCTTCATTTTGCTTAACTAAAAAATGAGATTGGACTAAATATTTCCCAATATTTAGGATATTCCATATTTCCTCAGTAATTGTGCACATTGATTAAGTAAAACAGGCTTCCTTTACTTCCATAGGCTAATGTGCTATGCATAGTGACCACCAAGGGGAAGAAATTCCGTGCAGTGTTTCCCAAATTTTCTGCCCTTGGAATCCTATGTTAAGGGAACATCTTTTAGGATCAATGGCACAAGGAGGAAATAGGCTTTGTGAAATTGGACTGATGCTCTCCAGATTCTTCCCAACTTCAGAATTCTGTGCGTCTCTGAATTTTATGGAAAACTTAAAGCAGGTTTCTTTCCTCCCTATTCCGCTAGAATAAAAGATCTACGTTGCTTCTGCTCAAGTAGGTAAGAGAGACCAGACCCTCGCTTGAGTCTGAAGTATGTTTGCTGAATTGCAAAGGTGTAGAGTTGTGTTTTGTTTTTACTGTGTACTTTCTCCCAAAGCCAAGCTGATTGAAACGCAAATGAACTCTTGTCCACCACAACCAACCAAAATGCAAACATTTACCTTGTTCAATTTGCAATTCTAACTTATGTAAATACAGTCTTCTTAAAACAACAGACTGGGGATGCCAGACTCATTCTGACCTAGCTTATCTTCTATTCCTAATTAATACTTTGAGGTTCTGCCTCCCATTTAATTGGTGGTCCTAGAAATCTTTCACTCAGTTTAGAGAAGAGAACCTCTTTCGACCAACCAGGCATTTATCTGGGTTGAAGACAGTGGATTGCACTGGGCACCATGCTGAGGTCTGTGCCCTCCAGCAGTTAGGAGTTCATATACAGAAATGTCATAAATAAAACTCCCAACTGGGTGGGTAGGTGATATACAAAAGTAACTGTCTCACCTGAGGTCTTGCCAAAAAAAAAGGGAGGGGGGAGGCTTCTTGTCACTTTAGTTGCCAAAAATAGAGATCCAAGGGCTGAGAATATTCATCTGACCTAAAAGTCAGATAGCAAATAATGTCCCCGAGGAGCCCCTAAAAGCTGGCAGCCACCTAGGGGACTGCCTGCATGGAAGGGGGGCCCGGGCTCACTGTGTTTTCCTGGGAGGCTCCGAAGCCCCCGGTGAGGGCCCCAAAAAGTGCCCCCGGAGAGATGCCACAGTGTTGGCACCGGTTCCAGGGAGACAGCCCAGGGGTCAGGGTTGCCTCAAGATGATCTGGAGGTTCTTTTTTCACTTTTGTGGAAATAAAGACCAACCATACAAGGACAAGCAAAGGCTATTGATTCAGCACTTGCTGTCACAAGGGAGTCGGCCACCATCACTTGCACTTTGGCAGAGACCCCAAGGCAGGCTTCTTAGGGAAGGAAGGACTGGCTTCCGATGTGCACTGTGGGAGGCTGTGGGCATGGGGGAGCTGTGGGCATTGGAGGCAGCTAACTCGGAGCAGGGCATCCGTGTGATGGCTTACGGGTGCGTATTTGGCTTTTCCTGGCTGCTCCTAAACTGGAAGTAGGGACAAACATTAGAGGTGCTGTTAGTTGTTAATCAAGTCCTGACCATTTGGGGCCAATTATTACAGAGGTTATTGTTTGACTTCCTCAATCATCGCTGGGGATAGCAGTCTGACTTCAAGCAAGCTGGCTTCCTGGGGTGATTCCCGGAGATTGTAAGTTTTTATATATGGTGTGGCCATATATATATTTATATATTTATATATATTTATGTATTCAGTCTCTCGTTTTAAATAGGCAAGTTTCTAATTATCTTGAATTTTATTGTCATAAGAATGAAACGAACCTACCCCTAATGAACAATGAATTAGTCGACATTAGTAAGAATGGCTTACAGTTGCATAATTCTACTTTTAAATACACAAAGAGTAACAAATGCTGCCCAGAAATCGTGCATCTTGCCCCAGTTTCTAATTTGAGTTTGCAAAAATGGAAAAAGCACCGTGAACTACGTGCACTTTCAGAAACAATAGTAAAGGGAAAACACATGAGGAGCCACCAGAGATAATGTAAGAAAGATAATGAGGAAATGCTCTGTAGATCATACTCTAGCGACATTAACACTTTATCACAAACCCCATTTTAATTTTACTGCCTGAGTTCACCCCCAAGGAACACAAAAACTACCTGCAGAGCTCATGGTGTGTTCTTGAAAGCTTCAAAAATTTCTGTGGCAGAGTTGGAACAATGATTCTCTTCACTGACAGAGCTTAGTCCAGGGAAATCATGACCGGGCTGTGCTGTCGCCAGGCTGCTTGCTTTTGAAATATTTAAATAAGAATTTCCCCACCTCTATATAGTAATACCGTCTTGAGGAGGAAAATGGATTCTGAATCCCACTGGAGGAGGGAGGGATAGAGGCAAGGCAACTTTGAGCGAGTGTGGCAGCCCATTACTGTTAAAGGCGTCCTGTTTCCAGAAATTCGTAGGGCATCTAATTCTCTACTGATCCAGTCACCATACCTGCAAGCATCTCAGGAGAAGCCGTGGTGAGTGTAAAATGTAAATGGCAGCTTTATCAGAACTCTGACTTCTCTGTGCTCCCATTTAAGTAATTCAGCCTGCCCATGTCCTAGCTGCTGGGTAAACATAATTATCTCTACCTCTGCCTAAGCAGCGATCTTGTTGTTTAGCTATTGTCTCCTTCACCTTACCCTCTTTATGAGAACAATACTTTCAGCTAAGGGTTGAATGCAATGGCATCCTGGTAAAATGTTTAGCAACCAGCTCTCCAGAACAAAACCCGGAATGCATGAATATACATACATAAGCATATAAGTTAATAAATTATAAACCCTAATGATGTGAAGGACGTGTAGCACACAATTACAAATAATAAAATAAGCAATACTCTTTATTATGATCCCATGGAGCCAGTTGATTCTCACAGAATGCTTTTGTTGATTTCTTCAACCGCTTGTATCCATACCCAATCTACGGTTGCTATTGGTGAACACGTGTAGTTCTGATGTAAATGTTGGCTGACGCTTTCATTATATTTATGAGCAAGACAGAAGTGAAACAACAAAGATGTATGTCCAGTGAAATGTCAGAACTTTACTTACACATTAATGACATGAGCAATTTCTTCACTAAATTGAATTAATAGTTTTCAAATATTTGAAGAAAATTTCCTCAATTCTTTATGCTATTCACAATGTGATGGCAAGGGACACAACACACTTTTCTATTTAAACTGAATTATTAACACTGTCTCCATCACTTTCTTAAGTCTAGAGCTTGAAACAGTAAACAAAACTAAATCAACCCTTGATTTATGGCTTCTACTGATTTCCACAGTGTAGATATTCCCACCAGAGCCAATTTGAAGCAACCAACACAGTGTCACTGAATGAGGAGTTGGAAAGGGATGCATAGTAAGTAGCAATTTAATGTTTAATAATGACTTTAACAATCTGCTCTCAAGACTCCTGCAAATGTAACCACGTAGCTGACTCCCGCTCATCCTGGTTGTGTGGTTGCGTGTGTTGTGTTGTGTTTCAGAATGCAGAACTAGCCCAGGTGCAGCCTGGATGGCAACTCGGGGATTGTTCAGCCGGGCAGGCGAGGTACTCAGCCGGTGGGCTCAGGACGTAGATGTTTCTCTTGTCCTTCCATTAATTCGGCAATATTTAAGGGGTGCCTACTACATACCAACCACCATGGCGCTTGTTGAGCCCGGTCATCCAGTGGTGAATGAAGAGGACGCAGCGCTGCCCCACCGAGTGTATGGTCCCAGCCAGCTCTCTGTCTACCAGACTCTGCAGAATCCCCTTCTCTCCCGCTGGAGCCCGACGCAGGGCTCACAACTGTGCCAGCAAGAAGCCAGCCTCGACGGCTCCCTCACCTTCCTTTTCCATAGCAGTGCACCCCCACGTCCCGCCCATTTCTCCCCCTCCTCTCCAGACCTGCTGCTGCCGCCCCGAGTACAAGCCCCCATCGCCTCTCACCCAGCCTTCTTCAGGAACCTCCTAACGGGTCTTCCTGCTCCCCGTTACCCAGGCCACCTCCACCCACCAACCGGGGTGCTTTTCTTTTTTTAAAAGATTTTATTACTTTTAAGTAATCTCCACACCCCGCGTGGGGCTTGAACCCACAACCCTGAGATCAAGAGTCCCACGTTCTACTGACTGAGCCAGCCAGGTGCCCCTAGGGTGGTTTTTCTTCATTTAAAACAGAACAACTTGTTTTTGTATCATTCTGCAGCTTTAATGGCAGTCAAGCTTGGTGGTGAGAGACATCACCTCCAGCCTACATGGCTGCACTGCTCACCAGCTGGGTGACTCGGCCAAGATGATGTGGCAGCTCTGCATGTGTTCCCCCAGCTGCAGAATGAGGACAGTATGGTGCCCGTTGAATAGGGTAGTTTTGAGGATGAGTTAGCATCTGTGAAATGCTGAGAACAGTGCATCATTACCCTTCTCATCATTAGCATTAGGATAAAGACCAAACCCCTTACCTGCTCCGCCTGCTCTTCCAACTTCACCTGTCAACATTTGCCCTGCTGTTCTGTGCTCCAGAACTCTGTCCTTCTCTGCAAGGTCCTCGCCACACTGGCCCTTGTCCAAGCTCCTCTCACTGCCTGTCCTGGTTGAGCTTTAACTCAACTCCTCCTTCGGAGCTACTTCAAGACCATGCCTGCAGAAGAGCCTTCTCTCGCCCCGGTCTGGATCAAGTCTGGTGTTACATTCCTTCGGACCACATCTGCCCTTGTACTCAGGCATTCATGAGGATGAATATGTAACAGTTCGTGGACTGCAGGAGAGTGCCCAGTGCCTTGTACAGTGCTTAAAACATGAGAGGTTTCAATATATATATACTAAATAGGGCTTATCTAAGACCCATCTGAGAGACCACTTGTCATAGCAATGTCTCATTCAGCAAAATTCCAGTACGGATTAGAAAGTATAGCTGTATGCCTGGATTTGACTAAAGGTAGTATTTGGCATCAACTCTTGCACCCTGTTACCCCTTTCCCCAAAACTACCAAGGGCCCCGCTTCGTTTCTGCCAGGTGCGCAGCATAGCAGGAGAAGAACAAGGATAATATGAAGACTTGGGGGCCTTGCCAAAGTATTTTACCCTACAGCGTTGCCAGCTCTTGAGCAGGCTTGACTTCTCAAGGCCATGCTTACGATTCCAGTGACTAAAAGGTTCACAGACACTTGCTGAGCACCCACTGGATACAGGACATAATAGCAGATGCCTCATGCACCTCGACTCTGTTCTACCAGAAAAGAGTGAACTGGGTCAGCTTCCCAAAGGAGAACCAGAAAACCACGGAGGTTGAACTCACCAAGACTGAGCAATTCTTTGCATACAGGCACCTAACACAATGGCCTCAGCATATTTTGCTTTTATGTGCCTTATCTAGAGAAACATACATAAAGTATTGGAGTGAAATGTTTTATCTGGGATTTGCTTTAAAATATCCCGACAACAAAATGGTGAGGGAACAGATGAAGCAAGAATGACAGAGTGCTGATGACCGAAGCTGAGCGAGGGGTGGTGGGTACTTGGGCAAGAGTGAGGGAAAATGGATGAAAGTTTCTGTAATGAAGGTTTTTACATAGCTTCAAAATATATAAAGCAAAAACTGATAGAACTCTAGGAATTCATTGACAAATCCACCATGGTAGTGGGATCTTCCAGCATACTTCTTTCAGTTATAGATTCATCAACCAAAAGCTAAATTCCGTGGATATAAATAAAACTTGGCACTCAACAACTAGAGAATACAAAACCTTTTGAAACACACATGAAACATTTATAAAACTTGATCATACATTAGACCATAAGACAAGTATCAACAAAGTTCAAACAATTTCTACCAGGTAGACTATGTTCTTAGAACACAATCCAGGGCACCTGGGTGGCTCAGTTGGCTGAGCATCCAACCCTTGATTGCAGCTCAGGTCTTGGTCTCAGGGTTCTGAATTCAGGTCCTGCATTGGGCTCAATGCTGGGCATAGAGCCTACTTAAAAAAAAAAAAAAAAAAAGAACCCAATGCAATTAAGGTATAAATCAATAAATAGACAAAACTGTCTAAATGTTTGAAATTTTGAAATCATTCAAAACGTCAAAGAACAAGTGAATGATAATGAACCAAAACTTGTGAAATGCCATGAAAAACGTGGAGATAAGTTTATAGCCTTAAATGCTTACTTTTATATAAGAACAAAAGCTGAAAATTAGTGAGCAAATACACATCTTCAGACATTGGGGGGAAAAGCAGCAGAAAACTGTTTTTAAAAAAGGATAAGGAAGCAAAGATAATAGAATTTAATGAACATAAAAACCAAAAATACATTTAAGAGGGCCCATGATATCAAAAGTTAGTTCTTAGAAAAGATGGACGAATTTGACAAATACTTGGCATGGTATATGAAGAAAAAAGAGAAAGCGCAAATAGACAATATTAGGAATGGAAATGGGACATGACTTTGGATAGAGATTTTAAACAGTTAAGAGAGTAAGAATGCTATGAACAGTTGCATGCCATTAGATTTGAAAACTTAGAAATGTAATCATTAGTAGAAAAGCTTCCTACAAAGAAAATATCAAGCCAAATAGTTCTACTGAGAAGTGCCATCAACTTTCAAGTAACTTATCCCTCCTCTCTCATACAAACATTTCTAGAAATATTTTTTCTTTTGGGGAGGGGGAGGGGCAGAGGGAGAGGGAGAATCTCAAGCAGACTCCCTGCTGAGTGTGGAACCCGACGTGGGGCTTGATCTCACAACCCCAAGATCATGACCTGAGCCGAAATCAAGAATCAGACACTTAACCCACTGAGCCACCCAGGCGCCCCTAGAAATATTTTTTTAAGAGGAAACACTCTCCCCCATCCCTATGAAACTAGCACCCAAATAAGACAAGGACAAAATCAAAAAGGAAAATCTAGGCCATCTGACTTAAGCCTGGCTCATTTAATTTCATCTCCCCTTCATCTCCCCTTCATCTCCCCTTCTCCTTCCCTTTAGGAAATCAGTATTTCAACAAATTGCATATAACCAGCATTTAATCACTGAAGTGTGAATTTCCTTTTTTGGGTTCACTCAAAACTGGGCAGACCAGCCTAATGCTTAAGATTGCTCTTTGGGCCCCATTTATTTCACCTACTTAAACAAATTGTTGTTGGTTTAGAATTCTTCACACTTAGTTTCAAGCAATAGGAGAAACAAGGTAAATTAGCCTTAGTTTTTCTACAGCTAGAAACAAGTTACCAATTTGGTTGTCAATTATCCTCATCTTCAGGCCCGCCCGTGGCTGTCAGGATGGGCCGGAGTCTCTGCCAGGAGCCTGAGCTGCTTGGAGGAGCCAGGCTCCACTCGCATCCGGTGCCTCTTAATTAAATGAAAAGGGCATCGCTGCTTGAAAAGCCCAGTACCAACTCCCAGAACAGTGCCCTGCAATTAGAAAGGGCCAGGCCCATAAGCCTCAATAAATATTTGTGGAATAAATGTAATACAGGCAGATTTATTTCTTATGTATTCTCTCCTCTGGGAGAAATTGATTCAGAGGTAAAGTTTATATTTTTGTAAAATAATTAGATAATACACATGTCTGGGGAGAAAAAAGTGCTTAGCTACATTCTATAATGAGATACTTGGATAAATTCATAACTTAATAAAAGCCAAAGAGAGAAGGGGAAGGGAAATTTAAAGCTGTTATGTGCTAAGATTTCTTCTTGTGTGCTAGCAATCTTCTAGGAATGCATTTCCTATCACAGCAGAAACAAAAACTACAGGATAATAAGCATTCTCTTACTCAGAACGCTAGTGTCAAATAATGTCAAATTAACTGTACATTGATGAGTCTAAATTAAATGGTGGTCAGTGTTCAATGGCATGGGTAGAACTTTATGGGTAAGATAATAAAGCGTCAAGGAGGCACTAAGTCCCAAGTACAGATGCTGTGGTTGGCATTTCCATACCACGGCTCCTAGTGATGAATGTCGAGATATCTATATATCTGTATCTATAACATCGAGATGAAGTGGGTATGAACAAGCAGCTAAAAGAAAATGTATTTCTGGAACTAAATTTTGGTGCGTCAATGTCAGCAGAGGTAGAACACAAATTAATCAGTGAGCTAAGATATGCACGACTGGGAGAAAGGAAAGAATATTTTCTCCTGAATCTTCATTCCTGTGATGAAAGAATTGTGAACGAGTGTGCAATATAATGTGGGCGTAGAGTTAATCACCAGAAATGAACCAGTTCTGCTAGGTTGATGTGAACCAAAGTCCTTTTTGAGGGTCAAATGGTTGACTATTGGCAATTCTGTCTGGGTCAACATCATACATCCCCCGGCCTGAGCATGAGCCACCTGGCATTGTGAGGCTTGTCCGAAAGTGGCATTTCACTGTCCCCACAGCCAGCAGGGCAGTGAGCTGTGGGTGGGGAGGCACCGGCAGAAAAGAGCGGAAGAAGCAGACAACACTTAGCACAGTGTGCCCTGGTGACCGCCAAGACCTGGTTAGTAATGGCTACAAAGGCCAAGCACGCTGGTACAAAAGCCAAGATGTAGAAAGTAATGAGAAGGGAAAGAAGGGGAAAGATCTAGGGAAGAAAAAAGGATTTCTTCGTTTTTTAATGAAGAGGAGAGAAGTGCAGACCAAGGCATCCTGCCAGCAGGGGAGGGATGGCTGCAGGTCCACCCACTGCAGTGATGAGAAGCCTTAGCTCCGACAAGAGCAAGAGACCCCCTCCCAACAGCTCTGGGGGCTGGAGCAGCTGCTGACACAGCCCGTGAGGGTCTTGATACCACGTTAATTGCCCAGCTGCTCGTAGGTCTGTGGGAACATTTGATGAATAGACAAACTAAGCCTGTCCCTTCAGTGGCCTCTGGAACGGGATGGGTTTCACTAACGCCCCACAGGAACAAGTGGGGGCTAAAATGAGGCAGAGGACGGATCTCTAGTTGGTGCTGCCTTGACTCCACTCTGCCTCCAGGAAGGCAAAGGGCAGAAGCAGAGGATCATTGTCAGTTCTAAGAGAGAAAATGGACCTCCCTCCAAACGTACATCTCTCAATACAGTGTCCATTCAATCATAATTATGTGTCATAAGGAAAATAGTCAAGTTGTCTCTAGATGGAGTCAACGTAAGCTGTATATTATCACTGCCTCCCCATGATGAGATAATGGGACGAGAGCATCAGGCCCCACTGCCTGCACTTGATCTCAGTAAGAGGACCAGAAGCACAATTCCATCTCCGGGGTGCAGCCCATGAGTGCTGCTCACTTGGGGTGCCCAAAGCCAAAGTCACCGTCATCCCAACGATTGGCACTGCACTACCAGTCACCCAAGCCAGATAAATGAATCACCCCAGAGATCTCCTCCTCTCCTACCCAGATTCCAGTCTAGCAAATTCCGCCTCCTAAATGTCCTGACAACGATGATCGTCTGCATTCCATGCCACTGCCCCCGTGCCCTGGTTCTGGTCAACATCACTTCTTACCTGGGCAACTGTAACAGTCTCCTACCTCATCTCCTTACCTCTGTTCTGCTCTGCTGCTCCCCAGGAACCTTCTTTCTAAAACTCATTTAATCCAGTCACTCTTAAGCCCAAAGTCCTTAAATGGCTTCCACTACATTCAGGACAAAGCTCAAAGTCCTTAGCATAACCGAGAAGTCCCCTCTAGTCTGTCCCCTGCCTCCATGACCAGACTCATCTCTTGCCACTCTGAAGCCAGCCCTGTAGTTCGCCCATGCCGAATTATTACTGGTTCCTAAACACATCACTCTCAGATGTGCTCTGGTGTACGTACCGTTCCCCCTGCTTGGAATTTTTCCTCCCCCTTTCCACCCAGTGAGCCCTTCATTCCTCATTTTTAAACACAGGCATTCCCTCCTCTGTGAAGGCCTTCTCAATTCAGGTACCCTGGACTTACCTCCGCTGTAGACTTCATTACATTGCTTGGATCTGTTTATACGTGTGTCCCCCACTAGACTATGAATCCCTACTGGGCAGGAACTAAATCTTACTCAATTTTGAATTTCTAGTATCTCTTATTGTCTGGGACAAATGGGTATATAATGTTCAGTAAGATTAAAATGAAAGTAAAGTGCCCAATTCTGCCCCTATGCTCGATTGAAAGATCAAGATCTATCTGTTGTCCAGTGTTACTGGTGCCACCACCTGTGGATTCTGAGGAGTGGCCTGGGCCTTTCACGTGAGAGATGGCGTTAGAGGGTTGGTGGTGGCTGATGAGAAATGATCAGCAAACCTCAAAGCCAGGGCTCTTCGTGTGTTTTGTGTGACTCCTCTCTGAGCCCAGAATCTCACTTGACAAAAGTGGCAAAATCAGAGCGTGTGATCCTGTGGGCGGACATCTCAGCTGATGGCACCCATGAATCCGTGTCTGAGTCTCGGCTCTGTAAGGACAAACTGGCTCAGTGGCACTTATAGTAAACTTTGGTGGAAGGATATTGTACTGCTCTAGATATTTCAAAGTGGTTACTTACAAATGACCCGTCAAAACATAGCTAAACCAATGCTATTTCTGTCCTCTCTGTATGCTTTCCCTCAGCACCACACACTTACCTCAAAAAGCTGCCCTTTCCTACAACAAGGTAACCACGGGGCTGCCCTGAGAGCTGAGTGGGTGGTGGCGATTCCTGTATCACCTCCTTGCCCACCCGTGTCTCTCAGTGATTCCAGCTACAAACCAGAGAGCTGGTCCTTCTATAAGATGTGATTAGGTCAAATTTCCCCTACGTGGTTAGTTCCCCACAGAGCACCATTGTTAATTTCATTATAAGACATGGAGTCATTTTTATGTGGCTTGTGGCTGAAATTGTGTTAAAATTAAATAGGAAGAAAGCTTTGAGAAAACTTGGGGCTCTGTGCGAGATTTCCAGAAGTGTCTGGTGATGATGATAGTCTTACGGGACTAGATGTGCCTCGAGACCTGTTTAGAAAAAGATGGGCAAATGACCCTCATCAGGAGACAGGAGGACAGGGTCTCGTTCCCACTCTGCTACCGACTGTGCTAGCTTCTATTAGCTGCTTAGTCACGTTGGATCTCGACTTCCTTATCCTTCACAGTGTTGGTTTAGTATTGTATTCAAGGGCTCATAAGCCTTGTCTTTCAATGCTCTAGCACAAACCTTGAAAGGTGACCACAGCTCTCCCCATGGCTCCCAGTGCTGCCCTGGGCCAGCTAGCACGCTTCCCTCTCAGCTGAGGCTACTCTTGGGGCTGGCTTTGATTCTCTTATATCAACGCTCTACCATCAAGCAGCAAACTTCATGGATTCATTGATGCCGGAGCAAAATTCCGCGAGCGCCATATGCTGGCTATTCTTCTTCGCTTCGCTCCCCAGATCCATGTTCCCTGGGATCCATGAGCCCATCTCTGCTGTCTACTTCTGTGTCCCAGAAGGCTGACATCTATGGACTGCGTCGCCTGGGCTCCCTTGCTCTCTGGCTGCCTGTCAGATTTGGGCTGTAGGAGGCCCTGGCATGAGCCTGGAAGGCTGGAGGACAGGAATACTACTATTTTTGTATGTAATATATATGTATGAATATTACTATCTATCACAACAGTAACAAGATTCTAGAAGTTTTAGCCTCATTTATCCTTAAGTATAGGGAGTATCTTCGATGGGTTGTGTGATGCTACATGAAATCAGGGAAACAGAGCTGTTTTTTAGTAGAACTAAAATACCTCAATCTCCAAACACAATTGGTCTTTAATGGAGTGCCTCAGTAGACGCTGTGCCATATATTGAGTAAAACTGAGTTTTCTGAATTCAGACATGTCTGGGATCAAATGACATTCCTGTTACTTGCTATGGAATTATGAGCATATATTCAACCCCTCTATGCATCAATTATTTCAAAATGCTAGTAATAGTACTAGCCCCCTGTGATGGTTAATTTTATGTGTCACATTGACTGGCCATGGGGCGCCCAAATTAAACATTATTTCTGGATGAGATTAGCATTTGAATCGGTGGGCTTAGTAAAGTACATTGCCCTCCCCAGTGTGGGTAGGCGTCATCCAATCTGTTGAGAGCCTGAATAGAACAGAAGTCAGAGAAGGGAGAATTTTCCCCATTTTTTCTGCCTCACTATTTGAGCTGGGACATCTTATCTTCTCTGGCCCTCAGACTTGGACTAATGCCATTGGCTTTCTTGGTTCTTAGGCCTTTGGACTCAGACTGGAACCACACCATTGGCCTTCCTGGATCTCCAGCTTACAGAAGGCAAATAGTGGGACTTCTCAGCCTCCATAATCACGTGAGCCAATTTCTCATCTATCTATCTATCTATCTATCTATCTATCTATCTATCAGTTCCATTTGGTTCTGTTTCTCTGGAGAACCTGACTAAAATACCATCTCTTAAAACTGTTGAGATTACTGTGTATGACAGTGTCATCAAGTGCTTATCACAGTGTCTAGCACATAGTACATGCTCAATAAAATGGGTCTATTATTATAGCTGTTGGCAATAAAACTACCACTAGTAGTGTATCCAGGGAATATCTCAGTTAAGAGCCAGAAAAGTAAGAAACATTGCATGGTTTCTTTGAAGAGCGGAGAAAAGAATTGCATGTTTTTGATTTAGCAATTAATTAATCATCCCACCATAGTCATTGCCCTCCCCACCTCATCTTCTAGTTAGATTTTCTTATGGCTTTACTTTTTTTTGTCCCTCTCAAAGGATGAAAATTATCTGAAGAGTATTTCTGATTTACTTATGCTTTGCAAAGTGCCTTATTGTCTCAGAAGGAACAATGAATGCCCTTTAACACCTAATCAATAAATAAGCCAGTAACCATAGGAAAGTCTGTACAGAATGTAAATGTGTTTAACTCTGAGGTCTCTTACAATTTCATATTTCAAACAGGAAGGGATGCAAAGGATTAACTTTAAGTGGCATTTCTTCTTTTTTGCTACCAACACATTTTACAGATGTATCAAAACCATGAAGATTTACAAACTGTATATTCAGTTAATTTTTATTTAGAGGGACAATGTAGTTCACTTAGACAATGTATAAAAGTTGCCAGTCCCAAATATTATTCAAAACCTCATTAACATGATCTTGATTTTTAATTGAACAGTGGTGCAGACAGTAATAGAATAATAGTAGGGGACTCTAACATCCCACTTGTATCAATAAATAGATCATCCAGATAGAAAATCAATAAGAAAACAGTGGCTTTGAATGACACATTAGATGAAATGGACTTAACAGATGTACATAGAACAGTCTATTCAAAACCAGCAGAATACATATTCTTTTCCAGTGTACATGGAACATTCTCCACAATAGATCACACCTTAGGCCAGTCTCAATAAATTTAAGAAGATTGAATCAATCATGTCAAGCATCTTTCCTGACCACAATGGTATAAAACTAGAAATCAATTATGAAAAAAAAAAACTGGAAAAAACACAAACACGTGGAGGCTAAGCACCATGCTACTAAACAACAAATGAGTCAATGAAGAAATGGAAGAAGAAATAAAAAATACCTGAAGACTAATGAAAATGGAAACTCAATGGTTCAAAATCTTTGGAACACAGCAAAAGCAATTTTAAGAGGGAAGTGATACAAGCTTATATCAGGAATAAACAAAAACCAAACTTAATAGAAGGAAGGAAATAATAAAGATCAGAGCAGAAATAAATGGAATGGAGACTTTAAAAAAAGATAGAAAAGATCAATGAAACCAAGAGTTGGTTCTTTGAAAAGATAAACAAAATTGATAAACCTTTAGCCAGACTTATCAAGAAAAAAGAGAGAAAGCATTCAAATCAGAAATGAAAGAGAATTAACAACTGACACCATAGAAATATGAAGGATTATAAGAGACTACTATGAAAAGTTATATGCCAACAAATTGGACAATCTAGTAGGAATAGATAGATTCCTGGACACATACAATCTTCTAAGACTGAATCAGGAAGAAATAGAAAATCTAAACAGACTGATTACTATTAACAAAATTGAATCGGTAATCAACCCCGAACAAACAAAAATCCAGGACCTAATGGCTTCACAGGTGAATTCCACCAAACATTTAAAACTTAAAAAAAAAAAAATTATTTATTTGAGAGAGAGCACGAGCATGAGGGTGAGGTGGGGAGGAGGGGCAGAGGGAGAGGAAGAGAGAGAATCTCAAGCAGACTCCCTGCTGAGCATGGAGCCCACCGCAGGGCACGATCCCAAGACCCAGAGATCATGACCTGAGCTGAAATGAAAAGTCGATGCTCTCAACTCACCCAGGTGCCCCTCTACCAAACATTTAAAGAAGAGTTAATATCTATTCTTCTCAAACAAGTCCAAAAATAACAAAAGAAGGACAACTTCCAAATTCATTCTATGAGGCCAGCATTACCCTGATACTAAAATCAGACAAAGACACAACAACAACAAAAGAAAATTATAGGTCAATATCCTTGATGAACATAACATTAGCAAACCTAATTCAATGGTAAATATCAAGTGGGATTTATTCCAGGGATTCAAGGATGGTTCAATATTCGCAAATAAATCAGTGTGATACACCACAGTAACAAAATAAATGATAAAAAGCTTATGATCATCTCAATACATGTAGGAAAAAGCATTTGACAAAATTTAACACATGTTTATGATAAAAACTGTCAACAAAGTGGGTTTAGAGAGAATATACCTCAACATAATAAAGGCATATATGACAAATACATAGCTAACATCATACTCAAGAAGAACTGAAGACATTTTTTAAGATTTTATTTATTTGAGAGACACCTGGGTGGCTCAGTCAGTTAAGCATCTGCCTTTAGCCCAGGTCATGATCTCAGGGTCCTGGGATCAAGTCCTGTGTCAGGCTCCCTGCTCAGCGGAGAGTCTGCTTCTCCCTCTCCCTCTGCCCCTGCACCCCACTTGTGCTCATTCTCCCTCTCTCTCTCTCAAATAAATAAATAAAATCTATTAAAAAAAAGATTTTATTTGAGAAAGAGTGTGCACACAAGAGAAAGAACACGCGCGGGTGTGCGCGCACGAGAGAGCTAGTGAATGAGCAGGAGGAGGGGCAGAGAGAGAGGGAGAAGCAGGATCCCAGCTGAGCAAGGGAGCCCTACTCGGGACTCGATCCCAGGACCCTGGGTTCATGACCTGAGCTGAAGACAGTTGCTTAACTGACTGAGCCCCCCAGGCACCACTGAAAGCTTTTTTTTCTAAGATCAGAAACAAGACAAGGATATCTACTCTTACTACTTTTATTGAACATAATACTGGAAGTCCTAACCACAACAATCAGACAAGAAAAAAATATAGGCATCCAAATTGGTAAGGTAGAAGTAAAACTGTCACTACTTGCAAATGACATGATACTGTATATAGAAAACCCTGAAGATTCCACCAAAAAACTGTTAGAACTAATAAAGGAGTTCAGTAAAGTTGCAGATACAAAATTATTGTACAGAAATCTACCGAATTTTTATAGACTAATAATGAAGCAACAGAAAGAGAAATTAAGAAAACAATCCCACTTACAATTACATCAAAATAATAAAATACCTGGGAATAAATTTGATCAAGCAGGTGAAAGACCTATACTCTGAACACTGTAAGACATTGATGAAAGAAATGGAAGACAGCACAAACAAATGGAAAGATATTCTGTGCTCATGGATCCGAAGAATTAATATTGTTAATATGTCCATACTCCCCAAAGCAATCTACAGATTCAGTGCAATCCCTATCAAAATACCAATAGTATTCTTCACAGAACTAGAACCAGCAATCCTAAAATTTGTATGGAACCACAAAAGACCTCTAATAGCCAAAGCTATCTTGAGAAAGAAGAACAAAGCTGGAGGTATCACACTCCCAGATTTCAAGATATACTACAAAACTGTAGTAATAAAAACAGTATAGTACTGGCAGAAAAATAGACACAATGACCGATGGAACAGAATAAAGAGCCCAGAAGTAAACCCACACTTACATCCTCAATCAATCTATGATACAGGAGGCAAGAATATGCAAGGAGGAAGAGTCTCTTCAATAAATGGTGCTGGGACACTGGAGAGCTACATGCAAAAGAATGAAGTTGGACCACTTTCTTACACCACACACAAAAATAAACTCAAATGGATTAAAGACCTAAATAGCCATCTGACTTTCTTTATGCCTGCAAGCTAATTTTCTTTCTTTTTTTTTTAAGATTTTATTTATTTATTTGTCAGAGAGAGCATAAGTGGGGGAACGGCAGGCAGAGGGAGAAGCAGGCTTCCTGCTGAGCAAGGAGCCCGATGTGGGGCTAGATCCCAGGACCCTGGGATCATGACCTGAGCTGAAGGCAGACGCTTAACCAACTGAGCCACCCAGGTGTCCCTGCAAGCTAATTTTCATTGCTGTTTGCATGACTCCTTTTAGTCTCTCTTATTCCTGGCTGGATGTCCATTTCCAGGTAAAGTTCAAGGAGTGTTATGTTATTCAGTCGATCAGCAGTATTTATTGAACACCTGTGTTGTGGCCAACACTATTTTCAAGGATAAAGAAGCAAGTATTGGTAGAGCAAGTGGTTACCTGCTTTGTGTGACTTGAAAGACATTAACAGGAAGGTCTCTGCTAGAGAAAAGTGCCTCCTTTCAAACACATATTAAACCAATAACTGTTGCCCTAAGTTCCACCATTAGACATTTATTATTTTGATTTAGCAAGCATCCTCTTTTAAATGTCAATTCCCATCTTGGAGCTGGTTGATAGGTATGTAAGGTTTATTAACTCGTCTCCCTATATTTTTGAAACTTTATGTAATGTTAACATTTATATTCTTTTTGACCCAGTAACTTCATTTCTGATTATAAGGATAAAACCTGAAATTAGAAGATGTGTGCATAAAGATGCTCACTGCAGCATTGTTTATAAAAGCAAAAGAACCAAAGGAACAAAATGGCCAAGAATAGGGGAATGGTTAAGTACATCCCTGAGCTAGAACACTATGCAACATTTAAAATGATATTTAAGAAGAGTTTGTATAATGATGTGTCACTATATTCTTAAGTGAATAAGCAGTATTCCCAATAGTTTATATGATATTGTTCCAATTTTGCAAAATGTTAAAGATTGAGGGGAAAACAGAGTTATAGGGAACAACAGAAAGCCAGGGGTGTGGCATTTGGAAAGTAGTATGCATACTGTAGCTGTGCGAGATTGTAAGGAAAGATGCACAAGGACTGGGAACAGAATGAGTGAGGCCGTTTCCACACACACTGCCTTGGCTTGAAGGTGAGTTTTTGCTCTGTCTTATTCTTAAGTAAGAAGTTGAATAAGCAGAGGGGCAAGGGAGAGTTGGCCAGCCAACATCTGCATAAATTATAAGGAGACTGGGTAGGAGTGGGATTAATGATTAGTTGAATGGAAATGACCCATGTCCTAGCTGTAGAGAAGATCCTTTCTGCGATCACATTAGCAGTGAGGTGCTGGGTATCAGTGTTGGCAAAGGCAGTTTCTCTAATAAACCAGTTAGTATGGTTTGAGTTTGTGTCTCACCAATTATTCTATAAGGTATGGAAATAGCCCAACCAATCACTAAAGGAACTTGGGAAGTAATTTAATGTATTACATATATTATAAGAAAAGTATTTCAAAATGTTAACAGTGGGGGTGCTTGGGTGGCTCAGTCGGTTAAACCTGGGCCTTCAGCTCAGGTCATGATCCCAGCATGCTGGGATTGAGCCCCCGGCAGGCTCCCCTCTCAGCAGGGAATCTGCTTCTTCCTCTCCCCTGCCCCTCCCTCCCTACCCCACCCCTGATCGTTCTTTCTCTCTCTCAAATAAATAAAATCTGTTTAAAAAAATGTTAACAGTGATTATTTCCCAGTGATGGATATCACTTTCCTGCCTAAGCTTCTCTGTGCTCTATATGTTTTTAAAATGAGAAAGTATGGGGGTACCTGGGTGGCTCAGTTGGTTAAGCATCCAACTCTTGGTTTGGGCTCAGGTGGTGATCTCAGGGTCCTGAGATCGAGCCGTTGGGCTCCGCACTCAGCATGGAGTCTGCTTGGGATTCTCTCCCTCTCCCTCTGCCCGTCCTGTTCGTGCACTCTCTCACTCTCTTTCTCTCTCTCTCCCTCTCTTAAATAAATAAATAAATCTTAAAAAAATAAAATAAAATGAGAAAGCATTGATATCCTCAGTCTTGGGAGAAGAAATATGTAAATACCCCTGGGGGAGTTAACCATTAACGAGCACTTACTGTAGATCAGGCATTGCATTAAGTGCTCTACATAATCCTTCCCACAAATTCGTGGGGCAGCCAGTATCATCATCCTAGTTTTACACGTGAAAGGATGTTTTACATCCTTGTTTACACCCAAATACATGTACAAGAATGTTCATATTCATAATAACCAAAAACTGGCAGCAGTAGAACCGATAAATTGTCCTATATCCAAGCAATGGCCTGCTGTAGAGCAAGAGAATAAAAACGAAACCAAAATTTAGAGATATTAAGTATTCAACACAAGTTCACATTGCTAAAAAAGTGCCACTCGTCTTTCTGATTTGAACCTGTGTTCTTTGCCACAACTGAACGAATGTGCTTTTTTTCCTCTCAGTTATGTAAGAGCATCACAAGATAATGGTCCTTCTGATGAGTGAAAAAGTAGAAGGGGGGTAACTTGAGGGTATTCAACAAACGTTTATTAAGTGCCTATCTGAGGTGAGCACCAGAATAATATTGTTAATAAGGCATGGCCAAAATGAAGGTGGGGGATTGAACACACATTACTTCTGCTGAAACCTCGTGAAAACCCTAGAAATGCCGGTAAAACAACAATAAAGGGATTTTTTAAAAAATTGTAAACCCACAAAGACAAGGAGAATGGAAGAGGAGATAATAGCAACAAAATTTTGCAAATCGTAGGAAAAAAGGAACAGATATCAAAACCCAGGTCCTTCGACAGCAGCGAGGAAAGCCCAATCCACACCACAGATGCTCAAATGTTTCAGGAACCAGCAGCACAAGCATCTTCTTTGGAGGTGAGAGAAAAGATGGAGCAAAACCCAGGAGAATGGACTCCCATAGCCCATAAATAAAAGACAGATGAAATTCAGATTAGCGAGGACATGGAGCAACTGGAACTCTCAGACATTGCTGGTAGGAATGTAAAATGGTGCAACCATTTTGGAAAACAATCTACTAAAGCCAACTCTGCCTAATCTATCACCCAGTGATTCCATTACTAAGTATAAACCCAAGTAAAATAAGTGCATATACTCACCCCAAATACATGTACAAGAATGTTCATATTCATAATAACCAAAAACCGGCAGCAGTAGAACCGATAAATTGTCCTATATCCAAGCAATGGCCTGTTGTAGAGCAAGAGAATAAAAACGAAAAGAAGACAAAAAGTTACTGCTATAGGAAACAACATAAGAAATTTCACAGACATAATATTCAGCAAACAAAGCCAAACACAGAAGAATGCAAACTGTATCATTCTATTTATATAATACTAAAAAAACAGGTAGAATATATTTATAGGGATAGAAGCCAGGATAGTGGTTACCACTGGGATTAAGGTGGCTATAAAGGAAGACAGAGCTTTCTGGGGTGTCCTATATCTTCATGTTGGTGGTGGTTACATGGATGAATACATACTTGAAATTTGGATGATCTATACACTTAAAATTGCACATTTTATGTATGTTGTACCTCAATTAAAGAAAAAAAACAGAAGGATTGATCAAAAGTCCAAGAAGCAGCTAAATCTCCCAATCTTTTTCCACTCTGTGCAACTAAGCAATTTTCACTCTCTAACAGTCAGGAAACTAGAGGTTGATTCCCTAGGGCTATAAAATAGAGGGTGTCTGGACTGGGACACACTGGCCACAATCATGGGCAGGGGAACTGTGTTGAAATGGGAATAAAAGACAATCTTCAAAGATAACCCCAAACAATTTCCCTCCTCTCTTTTGGGCATGACGCCACTGCTATCAAGGGGTTGAGTCATGGTAACTCCATTGAATCTGGGCTGGCCCTATATACTGCCTTGACTTATAGGATGCAGAGACCGTGATGTCAATGGGACTTTCAGGCACTTCTAAGATACGCTCCATCAATAAAGAGAAAGACATGGGACCCAAACAGATAAGGTGAGAAGATCTCCAGGATGATGGTGGAGTGATTGCTTAGATAACAGCCGTACACCAGGCCTAGGGCAACCAGTCCAGAGCTGGTCAGAAGGCCAAGAAGAGATTTCACAAAGATGAAATGGATAGAACGCACCATTGTGCCTGAATATCTTAAGAGGGGAGTTAGGCA
This sequence comes from Halichoerus grypus, assembly GCF_964656455.1. Taxonomy (NCBI): domain Eukaryota; kingdom Metazoa; phylum Chordata; class Mammalia; order Carnivora; family Phocidae; genus Halichoerus; species Halichoerus grypus. The sequence continues at coordinate 9,311,570 of NC_135720.1, read as the reverse complement.
ATTTGTGTGTGTGTGTGGGGGGGGACCTGAGGTTGAATTAATGATCAGTACATAGACAACTAAGGAATAAAAAAAGACCTTGGTAATTCTAGAGGACATAAAATGTACAGAAAAGGAAAAGTAATTATAGTACAATATATGTATATTATATGTATGTAATTATAGTATATTTATATATACTAATATATATGTATGTAAATATAGTATATTTATATATTTATTTATATATTATATATTTATATATAGTATATTTTTATATAATATGTATTATATAAAAGTAATTATAGTATAATATATATATGTATGCAGGTGTGGACATGTGATATTTTATCTAGCATTTCTAGCTCTTTGTGGTGAAAGAGATCACAAAATAGATTAGTATCCCACAATTTTGGAGCAGGAAAACTTGCATTGTCCTCTAGGAGCTATTGTGGTTCAAAGGGAAAAAAGGCTCAGGCTGGAGAAGTTAGGAAGTCTTCCCAGAGGGTTTTTTTTTTTTAAAGCATTCTAGTGTATCTTTGAGGCTGATTAATGTTTTCCCCAGTGATAAGCTCTCTGTAGCCAATCACAAAATATTTGAAGTGTGGCAGATGCTGGTCTCACAGTCTCTATCTCATTTCAGGAAACAAATCAGCACGTGTGCTTTCTGAAGCTCCTCTTCTTAGCATGCGTCTCTGCACTGTATTTTGGGTAGAGTCAGTTCTGAGCTCCATTCTTTGTCCTTTGGAGATTGTTAAATACAAACACTCATGTTAACGAATTAAGGGTAAAACTGAACTGTGCAGGGTGCAGGATGATCACAATTTATGGAGTTATTTGCAAGACTTGACAAGAGAGCTTAGCTAGCAGATAAAAAAATTGTTCCAAAATGTAAGGAGGAGGAGGAGGAAATAAAACATGGGGATAGGGGCTGGCTCAGTAGAGACTGCTTAAAAATAAAAATGTAAAAAAAAGAAAAAATGGGGATAAAAAAGAGCAAGGAAGACTGGGTTAAATTAGAGTATAGCATGGGAATTCTGAGAATATGTAAAAGTGACTGATCATTATACTCACCTGGGGAGCTTTGAAAAATACAGATTCCTGGGACCTGTATTCTATAATTTATATTCAATAGTGTAAGTGGGGCCCCCCAAATGTATGTTTGTAAAATGTTTCCCCCAATGCATACAAGATCAACAGTGCATGGAAATCTTGCACTCAGGTGGAAACACTCTGATCTCATGAGGAACAATTGTTTCTTCACTTATTATTGTAAAAACTCATCAGAGATGACACCATCACCATCTTTAGATAGATAGTCCCATGGAAGACGTGTTGATTTGTGAGTTTTAATTTTATACTCAAATGTTGAGCTTGTAGAGGATGAGAAACTCCCTTGCCTTTCACCCCTTCCCTCCTCCTCCCATGGTGATAGAACGTGTGGGAAGAGTCATCTCATTTGGACACATTCCTTTATCGTTAAAAAATATTTCTTATGACATAACCATAATGGGCTTGGTTTTAAATGTTTTTGCATTAGGCCAAGTAGAACCCAGGGCCGGGGGGGGGGGGGGGGGGGGCGGGGAAGGAGGAGCAGTCTGGGGCTGTCCGTGGTGCTGAACGTGGGAGCTGGCTCCAGTTTTTGACCTGTTCAGTCCTCCTCCAAGCCCCATTTTCCTTTTTTTCCTGTCATCTCCGGTTGCTTCCTTTTCCCAATACGAGCTGTAGCGAGGGTGGCCCTTCATATTTTTGTCCTGGGCGGCAGATGACCTTGTGTTGGATTTCCACGCCCCGGCTCCTTCTCCCTGGGCGGGGGCCGATGGGCGCGGCACCCTCCGCTGCTTAGGCCCCCACGGCTCGGGGGCGGACCCCGTCCGCACCCCGGCAGGCCCGGCTCCCCTCGTCTCGCGGCGGCGCCCTGAGCGCGCCCCGCCCCACCTTCCTCCGCGCCCCCTCCCCACTTCCCCCGCCGCCTGCTCCTCCTCCTTCTCGGTCCCGCCCAGTGCGCTGGCAGCCCCCCGGCCGCCGGAGCTGGGAAGAGCGGGGCGAAGGAAGCAATACAAAGGGCGGAGCGGCGGGAGGAGGGGACACCGGGCTCGGCGCCGGGAACGCGGGCGCGGCGCGGGCATGGACGCCGAGTACCCTGCCTTCGAGCCCCCGCTCTGCAGCGAGCTCAAGCACCTATGCAAGCGGCTCCAGGAGGCGTACCGCGAGCTGAAGGAGGACCTCACGCCTTTCAAAGATGACCGCTACTACAGGTAGGGGCGGGCGGGCGCCGGCGGGCCGGGCTGCGGGGAGGGGGCGCAGACCCGGGGCTTCCGGCCGCCCCCGCCGTCCAACCCCGGGACTCGGGTGCGCTGCCGGCCTGGCGGGGGTCCCGCCCTTGGGTCGCCCTTAACCCCCTGCTAGTGTCGAGCCCGGGGAGGGGCGGAGAGGGCGCTGGTCTGCGGGTTCTGGCCGCGGCCGGTCGGGAAGCTGGGGTGAAGAGCTGTTTTCCATTCCCTAGAAACCTGAGCCGAGATTCTGAAATCCGGAGAAGGGGATCCACAGGCATTTGTCCCTGCTTTGCTCCTCCCTCTCTTGCTCCCTTCCTGTCATCCCCTCCTACCCCCCACCCGCGTGCCTACCGCCCCCACGGTCTTGCTCAGGCCTTGCTGAGTACTGGTTTGGGGAGAGGATTACTCCCCCTCCAGCGTCAGGCAGGGAGGGCCCTGGCCTCTCTTTTGGGGTACTCGGGCCCCTGAGCTTTGGTGAAAATCTCTGAGGCTGGGGTGCTCCTGAGCGTTGGGGGCAGATGGCTTCTGGGCTGAGTCGCACCTGGGTGAAGATGTTGCGGGAGGTCACGGTTCCGCACGCACCGCGACGAGTTGTTGGTTTGGGCTTGTCTGTGTTCATCTCTGTCACCCTCTCCGTGTAGCCAAGGTGACAGCTGTGGGGGTTGCAGATTCTCGCAGCAGGGCACCCGCCCCTTCCTGTGTTTCGCTGTTCTGATGGGAAACCCGCCTCCTTCGCTCATGGCTGGGCTTAGCTGATGTGTTGTAGTATCGTGCAAGGACCCAATCTGGAGTCTGGAGTCTGGGGCCGAGGTTGATCTTTTTCCTCACTAGCTCTGTGACCCTGAGAAAGTTATCTGCTAACTCGCTTTGCAAGCTTCCTCATCTGTGAAATGGGGAGCTTGAACCAGAAGGTTTGTGGAAGGTGAAAATTCTAGTGATGATGTACTATTCACTGTGTGCTCAAGGATGGGCAGTTGATTGCACAGCTATCTCTGAAGTGGGGATACTCGTTTTTATACAGCGTACCCTAATAGTCAACTGTGTGCTCAGAAAACTGTATGTCACACTTGTCATCAGATCTTTTCAAAAGGCCAGTGGCTTCCCAGGGGCTGACCAATATATTGGTCACAAAATTTGTCACAAAAAATGGAAAAGCTCATTTAAAAATATATGTAATCCCAAGACCCTATTGTGTGGCTCTGGATGGGACTCACAATCTGCCTCATGCAGCCCGCCAGGACACCTGACAGTATGGTAAAAACAAACCACAGATAGTTTTAAATCTTATGTTTAATGTATATTCCAGTCTCCTTTCCCCCTAACCTCTCCCCGCTCTATTTTTTTTTTTTTTCTCTGTATTTTATTTTCTTGGGAACATTTCTTTGGCAAAGGATCCAGTGAAGCTAAATGGTCTTACTTCAGGTAGCAGATAAGAGAACAAAGCCACACCACTGGTTAATCCACAATTGGATCATCCTATATTCATTCACCCATTTCTCCAACCAATAGTCATTGAAGATCTCCTATGTTCCTCCTGCCATTCTAGGGGCTGGAGATACAGGGTCCCTGATGTTGTGGAGCTTATAGGCAATAAACAAGTGATTACATGTCACAGTGAGCACTCGGAAGATAATAAACCAGGTGCCATGATAAAGAGTGATAGGGGTGCTACTTCAGAGAAACTGGTCAGAGAAGGCTCTTGGAGAAGGTGACATTTGACTAAGAATGAAGAATGACTTGCTCACTAGCCAACGAGCTGGGGGGGAAAGTTCCAGAAGAGGAAGTATAATCACAAAGTCCCCGAGGCCATAAAAACATGGTACAGTAGTCTTCCTTTGCTGCAGGGATTGTGTTCTAAGGCCCCCAGGGGATGCCTGAAACCACAGATAATACTGAATCCTAGATATATTATGGTTTTTCCTATACATACCTATGATAAAATTTAATTTGTAAATTATGCACAGTAAGAGATTGACAACAACTAATAATAAAATAGAACAAGTATAATAATATAATCAGGGTTGTGTGAATGTGGTCTCTCTCAAAATATCTTACTGTACTGTACTCACCCTTCTTTTTTTTTTTTAAAGATTTATTTATTTATTTGAGAGAGCGAGAGAACGTGTGCATGCATGCACGCGCAAGTAGGGGGAGGGGCAGAGGGAGAGAATCTTCAAGCAGACTCCCTGCTGACCATGGAGCTTGACCTGCTGACCACCTATCAGAAGGAGGATTATCTTGCTTCTGGCCTGCAGGTAACTGAAGCGGCCATGGAAGGCAAAACCACGGGTAAGGGGGGGGACTACTGCATGTTCAAGGAATAAAAAGAAGACCAGCATGGTCAGAGAAATAGGCAGGGCCAGGTCATATAGAGCCTTGAATGCTAGACCAAGAAGTATGAATTTCATTAGAATTCCAATGTGAAGGCATTGAAGGGTTTTAAGTGTGGGGGAGTGACATGAGCAGTTTGGCTGCTGGTCCTACAGCAAGCATCTGAATCTAGGGTCCAGGGGCAACTCCACTAGTTGATCTGGATCTTGAAGACCATGAATTTACCATGGTTGGAAGGGGAAAGTGATGAGTTCTGTCTGCCCCACGGACATGAGGACAAGTCAGCTGCAGAATGCTTTACAATATTGTGTGTTGGCAGAGCAGTTAGGCTGAATCACAAAGACTGGTTTATAGTGAGGAGATGTTTTAGGTCACTGAACTGCCTTCCATTGCTCCATTGAATTTTTATATCAATGGGTTGTCCCTTTACAAAACTAGGCGAAAGATTCTTGGGTTTCCAAGTTGGGAAGCTGATAGTTACAGCTCCTGCATCTGCCTAGCTGGAAGATGCATTTGCTACTCTAATTTTTGCTCCTGCTTTTCTCACTGTCTTCGTGTCCTCATTAGTGATTTATGACTAAAAAGCACCAGTCCTTTTTCCCCCGGAGGACCAGGGCCTTGCCCCGTGTGGCTGACAGTTTCCTCAGAACAGGATGCAGCAAGGAGACAGCTGCTAATCCCCTCTTGCATAAGATGGTTGGTCCCTCCGTTAACTGGCATGGCTGTTGGCATATTGGCTACATAATTTGGCATCATTGACAAACGGCAGCTATGTGATCAAAGGACTCGCAGTCACGTGCACAAACTGAGAGATGACAGTGATACCGCCTGCTAGGAAGGGGGTGCTGGCATGATGTAGGGGGCAGAGCAGTAGGCTGGGTCTGAACTCTACCCTTTGCTAACTCCCAGGCCTTCGGGTAACCGTTATATTTCACTGGTGATCAGTTTCCCCATCAGAAAAATGAAGCAAGGATGTGGTAGGCTCAAGTGCTTTTGAAAATAACAAGGAGGATGCTTTCTAATACAGACAACAGAAAAAGTAAAGCAGCTGGGAGGTAATGGATTGAGTTGTTTGTTGATTCAGCAGCTTAATGATGTCATCAAGTCCTTTCATTTTAACTTGATGACAATTGGCCTCAATTGGCTACTAGTCATCATTTTGGCTATTGCTTCTCATTCACATCCATGGGGAGAATGGGCTGGCTTCCTCTAAATGAGAAGAGATAACTTGAAGCCTGCAGCAGAACTCCTTGAATCTCGTCTATACCCCCACCAAAATGGTAACAGTGAAGAGGACAGACATGTGTTGACAAGGACATGGAACTTTCATACACTGCAGATGGGAGGAGAAATCGGTCCAGTCCCATGTGGGACTGTGGAAGGCCGTTTGGCTGTATCTCCTAAAGTTGAATGTATATATTCCCTTCAGCCCAGCAATCCTTCTTAGGTATTTACCCTACAGAAGTGCATATATGTGTCCTCAATAGACAAGGACTAAAATGTTCATAGCAGCACAATTTGCTATACTCCTAAACCAGAAACCAACCAAATACTCATCAACAGCAGAATGGATAAATTTGGCTTATTCCATCATGGAATATTATACAGCAATGAAAGTAAGCAACTTACAACTCTATGCAATAAAAATGAGTCTCTCACACACATAATGTGAGTAAAAGAAGCCAGACATGGAGTATATACTGTTTGATTCTACTTATATAAAAAGAAGTATAAAACAGGCAAAATGACCCTGTAGTGTTGGAAGTCAGGACAGTGGTTACCCTTGAGGGAATAGTGAATGGAAGAGGGCAGAAAAGGGCTTTCAGGCTGCGGGTGATATTTTGCTTCTTGATCTGGGTGCTGGTTACACAGGCATATGCAGTTTGTGAACATCTGTCAAGCTATACACATGATACATGCACTTTTCTGTATGTGTATAATGCTTCAGTAGAAAGCTTAAAAGAAAACCAACTCCTGTGTCTCATTGATGACATCAGGGCACTTGCTCTTTCTTGAGCTCTGGGGTTGGAAACAGACTGAGGCAAATCAGAGCACCCCAGGAGCTGAGGGTGGGGCCAATTTCCTCTAAGGCCTATGTCCTCAAGGGAGGAGAGGTAGAGAGCAGAGCCCAGTTGCAGTTCTGTTAGGAAGAAGATGTGGGGAATGGATGCCAAGGAGGCAGTCAGTCATGTCCATGAAATAAATAGTCAGGAGCTAAAGAAAAGTGAAGGACAATAGATACAGTCCTTTAGAGCTCAGCTCTTGGAGAATTTGTGGTTGGCCATTTTGCCGACCCATACTTTGTTTCTCACGTTATTACTTTACCTCTGTAAAATATAGGAACAACCAAGATGGACTTGAGTTTTCTTGGCCAGTGAAGGGACGCCAGTGGTGTCCTCACCCAAGAGGTTACTTTTTTGGAGGTAACATTTTATTATCTTGGTGAATTCCTCAGGGCCCAGGGGCTAGTCCTCAGTCTTGCTGGCCTATTTTAGTCAGCCACATTGAGAGAGAAGGACCTATTCTCAGGGAAGGCTTCTCATTTTTTATTTTATTTTATTTATTATGTTATGTTAGTCACCATATAGTACATCATTAGTTTTTGATGTAGTGTTCCATGATTCATTGTTTGCGTATAACACCCAGTGCTCCATGCAATACATGTCCTCCTTAACCCTAACCCCCCTCCCCTCTAAAACCCTCGGTTTGTTTCTTGGAGTCCATAGTCTCTCATGGTTCGTCTCCCCCTCCGATTTCCCCCCCTTCATTTTTCCCTTCTTTCTCCTAATGTCCTCCATGCTATTCCTTATGTTCCACAAATAAGTGAAAACATGTGATAATTGTCTTTATCTGCTTGACTTATTTCACTTAGCATAATCTCCTCCAGTCCCATCCATGTTGATGTAAAAGTTGGGTATTCATCCCTTCTGATGGCTGAGTAATATTCCATTGTATATATGGACCACATCTTCTTTATCCATTCATCTGTTGAAGGGCATCTTGGCTCTTTCCACGGTTTGGCTATTGTGGACATTGGGGGTGTATATGGTCAGGGAAGTCTTCTCATTAACTAAGCTCTGGATGAATATACAGAATCAGAATGCCAGTTTATGTAATTGGCTGATGCAGACCCACGAGAACACAGATAATGTTGGGCATGGCATCACAGCCAGGGGAATTAGCTAGATTAGGGATTCTCAATGCTAGCTGCACATCATAATCACTTGGGGGAGCTTTTAAAAAGACAAATGCCCAGGCCGTACCCTCGAGAACTCTGATTTAATTGGCCTGGGCTGGATCTCAGCCAGGATGGAGAACCCAAGAACGGTGAGTGGAATGTTTAAGAGCATCCATCTCAATGGGACAGGCTTGCCATCAGGACAGGAATATCTGTCCTGGAAATCATCAGTTAAGGCTCCTCCCCTGCACAAAGCTCAATGGCCACTGTCACCAATCACCTTGGCTTTTTCCACACTTTTAGGCTGGCCAACCTCCCTTTTTAGGTTAAGCATCTGTTCAGGTTACAGGCAGATTTAAAGGTCTGAGAACCATTGTTTCCATTTAAGGCAAACCTGCATATATGTACTGGTTTTAATGTTAGTGACCCATCTGACCTGACCCATCTGTACTGATTTTAATGTTAATGTTTCAGCTGGCTGACATTTCTCCTTGTTTTCAAGTTGTTGGAGACAAGTCATTGTAATTAGAGTACTGACCTCTCTCTCTCTCTCTCTCTGTCTTTTGTGTCTTTGTTGGTGGGAGTAAAGGGTAAGTATCTCTGATGAGACAGTAATTTTAGAACTAGCTTCTTTATCTTCATCACTTCAAAGGTAGAAAAATAATATCATTAAACTTGAGAACTTAGAGTGATGTACACACTTGAGAACATAAGTTATGTACAAATCTGGCTCAGTGAGAAAGACTGATTTTCTGTTTGGGACAAGATACAGGCCCCAGAAGGGCCCTGGACCAAGGACCTGAACAAACACATGTATGAGGGGCCAGCGGTGGGCACCAGGATAGCTCAGCTGCCCTCAGACCTACCCATGCCTTCATGTAGTCCTCCCAGGGCCGCACCCCTCCCCCACGACTCTTGACTGCTTTCTTCTCCCTTGCTCTGGAATCTTGTTCTATTAATTATCCTCTCTTGTCCTCATGGGTGCAACCACACTGTCTTCTTCAACATATGTTGGTCTGCCTTTTTCCCCTACCATATTGTCGTATAAATGAGTTAAGGATGGTCCCTGTAGGTTGGCTCCCATGTTGTTTGTTTCTTCACTTATTTCATAGCGGGTGCCTAACTCGCTCCCATAGGTGCCTAACTCAAATTCTTACATATCCCCTTGCTCTACATATAGCCCCATTATGCATATTTTTAGCCATTTAGAGTCTGCCTGCTTTGTATACCTATGAAACAGCGCTCAACATCTGCTAGCCATAGATATGGCAAACCTCGTGGCTATAAAAGACCCCAAACTGTTGCTGCCCTCAGGGGTTCTCTGATCCAGAGGCTCCCTCCTCTTGCTGCTGAGTGACATCACCTGTACACATAAATGATTCACTTCTGCCCCGAGGGTCCCCTGCCCTATTCTTTGTGGTAAGGTCATGTCTTACCCATCTGTATGTCATGAGCACCTGATACAAAGTACATCATACAATAGGTGCTCAACTAACATCTGCTACATTAAAAGCATGAATGGATGAGAGAGAACAGAAGAAATTTCACTAAATTACAGGAAGGCATATTTTGCCCAGTTTTTAATAGGTAGAAACTATGAACTGAAGAGTTCCATGTGAGCTCCCAGTAAAACTGGGAATTGCTTGCTGGGCAGTGGTTGCTCTGGAGCAACCACCAGGAAAATGACTAATAATATATAGCAGAAAATTATTAAAGATATTAAAATTTACAATAGAAAATATTCAGTTAATGTAAAAGAAAACAGTAAAGGAAGACTAGAGGAAGAAAAAGAACATGAGACACACAGAGGATAAAAAGTAAAATGGCAGACATAACTCCAGCTCTATCAATAATAACATTAAATATGAAGAAACAAGACAATCCATCAAGAGGCAGAGGTTGTCAGAGGGGATAATAAGCAAGATCCCATTACATTCCATCTACAGAAAACAACTTTTGATTCTAAGATACAAATGAGTTGAAAGTAAAAGGATAGAACAAGATATATCATGCAAACAGCAAACTTAGAAAAGCTGGAGTGGCTAGACTGCTATCAGGTAAAATAACTTTTTAAAACAAAATATGTTACTAGAGATAAAGAGGGATATTCTATAATGATAAAAGGATCAATCCATGAGGAAGATATAACAACTGTAAACTTATATGCAACGAACAACAGAGCCCAAAATACGTGAAGCAAAAACTAACATAATTGAAGGGAGAAGTAGAAGATTCAAAAATAATAGTTGGAGTCTTCAATACCCATTTTCAGTGATGGATGGAAAAACTAGCCAGGAGATTGATGAAGAAATAGAAGGCTTGAACAACAATATAAACCATCTAGACCTAGTAGAAATCCACAGAGTACTGTGCCTAGCAACAGCAGAATACAAATTCTTCTCACATGCACATGGAACATTCTCCAGGATAGACCATACACTCATCCGTGAGACAAGATGTAATAAACTTAAAAGGACTGAAATCAAACAAAGGAAGTTCTCCAACAACCATGGAGTGAAACCAGATATCAGTTACAGGAAGGCATTTGGGGAATCCCCCAATATGTGGAAATTAAATAACACACTCCTAAATAACCAATTGGTGAAAGGCGAGTCACAAAGGAAATTAGGATTTTGAGATAAATGAAATGAAGACACCATATACCAGAACACCTGGCATGCATCTAAGGCAGTGCTTAGAGGGAAATTTATAGCTGTAAATGCCCACATTAAACAAGAAGAAAGAGCTCAAATCAATACTTAACCTTCTACCTTAAAACATTGGGGAGGGACACCTGGGTGGCTCAGTCGTTAAGCATCTGCCTTCGGCTCAGGTCATGATCCCCGGGTCCTGGGATCAAGCCCCACACCGGGCTCCCTGCTCCACGGGAGGCCTACGTCTCCCTCTCCCACTCCCCCTGCTTGTGTTCCCTTTCTCGCTGTGTCTCTCTCTGTCAAATAAATAAAATCTTTAAAAAAAAAACAAAACATTGGGGAAGAAAAGAAAACCCAAAGCAAGCAGAAGGAAAACAATAATAAAGATTATGGTGAAGATTAATTAAAGAAAAATAGGGAAAATGAATAAAACGAACATTTGGTTCTATGAAAAGTTCAGCTGGTTTGATAAACCTTTAGCTAGACTGACCAAGAAAAAAAGAAGAAGATGCAAATTACTAAACTCAGGAATAAAAGAGGGAACATTGCTGTCAACCTCACAGGAAAAGAAAGGACTACAAGGGAATGTCATTAGATAAATGTGGGTCCCGATAAATTCTACGAGACACTGTTACTGTGATACCAAGCCAAAGACATCACAAGAAAACCACAGACCAGTATCTCTCGTGGACATAGACAGAACAGTTCTCAAACAAAACAAAAAACTAGCAAACTGAATACAGCAACAGGATTATTAAAAAGGGATTATACACCATTACCAAGTGGGACTTGCGCCACGAACGCAATGTTGTTTTAACACTGAGAAGATTGGTTACTATGTAATACCACCATGTAATCCCATGGTGTTTTATCGTTTGGTGTTTCCAGGTGGTACAACTCTGTGCTTAAGGGCCATCCCGAAGGCCTTGACCTGGCCGCGGGTACGTGTATGGCGCCCGCGGTTCAAACAGCAGACGCGCTGTACTCTTGTCAGCACTCTTCCTGGTGGTTCACCGAAGCTGAATTATTTTCACCTGTGCCTTCATGTAAGCAGAGCTTTGGCCCATGCAGCAGAGTTGTTTTGTTCTTTTTTCTTTAGAGCTAGCTACATCTTGCTCTGAATGGAGAGGAAAAGATAAAGATCTTCTTTGGGGAGCAGAGCAGGTAGAAGGTGCCGACCGTTCTCCGGGGCCCGTCATCATTCAGCTGCAGCAATGACTCAGCTCTTGCAGTAGAAAAGCCTCATCTGCCGGATGAGAAAAGGCCTCCGAGCTGGGCCAGGACATCCGAAGCTTGACAGAGGAGAGCCGGGACTCTGGATTTGTCTTATAGGGCGGCGCTGACACAGGACCACAAACCGAGCGGCTTACACAGCAGACGTTTTGTGTCTCCCAGTTCTGGAGGCCAGAATTCTGAGATCAAGGTGTTGGCAGGGTGGTTCCGCCCAAGGCTGTGAGGGCAGGGCCTGTTCCGGCCTCCCTGACAGCTCGGGGTGGGGGGTGGGGGTGCGGCTCAGCTCTTCCTGGGCTCCTACGTGGCCGCTCGCTCATTTTCTCTGTCCTCCCTCGCTGTGCATCTGTCTCTGCATCCAAATTTCCCCTTGTCGTAAGGACACCAGTTGTAGTGGAGCAGGGTCCACCCTTGACCTCATCTTAACTTGATCATCTGCAAAGACCCTGTTTCCAAATAAGCCACAGTCACAGGCACTGGGGGTCAGGACTTCAACATCTCTGGGGGACACAATTACCCCCATAACAGGCTCTCCTTGAGCGGGACCGCCCGTGTGTTGCTACAGGGCTGTGGATTTAGATTCCCCTCCGAATATTTTCTAAACTAGCAGCTGACTGTTTGATGAGCAAGAGTCAGGAGGCCAGAGTCTTGGCTCTGTTGCTACCATCTTGGAAATCAGGTCTGCACATCTCATAGAATGACCGCAGATCCCTCCTGGCTCTAAAACCAAGACCACAGAGAGAGAGGGGGGCTGTGTCTGAGGGGGGCCCAGGGATGGCCTCCCCAGCAGAGGCGACTGCAGTCTTCTCAGTGCTGCCCAAACTGCCTGGGCTTTATGAAGTTCAGGTTGGGAAAGGTGCGTGTGTGGTGTGCGTGTGTGGAGCGCTATCTACGTGGTGTGTGTGTGTGGTGTAAGGTTGTGTGGTGTGTGTGGTGTGCATGAGGTGTGATGTAAGCGCTGTGTGGACGTGTGTGCACTGGGGTGAAGGAGGACATGGAGTGTGGGCAAAGGACACAGGCCCCTGCCCAGCCCTCTGTGCTGGGAAACCAGTTTGCTGTTGGTCCAGAGGTAGCGTGACCAAACTGTCTGGCTTTAGCACCGGAAGTCCAGTGTCCTGGGAACCCCCTCAGTCTCAGGAATATCAAGATGGTTGGTGACCCCAGATGTGTGACTCCAGCTGAAGCTGGCTGAGGAGGCTGGGTCTGGGGTGTCACCGTCAGCGTCCTGGGCAGAGGTGACAGAAGACACGCCCTTGAACTTCTCCACTCTGGAATGGTGGTTGTCCCTCCTTTGTCCCGCTTTCTCCCCTGTTCTCTTGGCCCCAGGCCCTGTCCGTCCTCCGCATTGAATAAAGACAGCCTTGTTGCCACAGGGCCGTGGTTCTCAGAGGAGAGCCCCCCAGGGCAAGAGAACCTCAAGGCTCTTCTAAAAATAACCACTATGTTGTGGCACTTCCTTTCCTATCCTGAAATGAAATTCCTGGGTAATATCTTACATGCTTCCATAACTTAAAAAACAAAAATACTGGGGCGCCTGGGTGGCTCAGTTGGTTACATGTCTGCCTTCGGCTCAGGTCATTATCCCGGGGTCAATCATCCCTGGGATCGAGCCCCCACACTGGGCTCTCCACTCAGCTGGTGGGGGGACAGTCTGCTTCTCCCTCTCCCTCTGCCCCTTCCCCTCCCCTCGTGCTCACGCTCTCTCTTGCTCTATCTGAAATAAATACATAAAACCTTTAAAAAACAAAAAACAAAACAAATATACCTACCCTAAATGTAATCAGAATAGGCAATGAAAGAAATGCACCAAGAGTATGCATTTCACCCTCAAAATGCTCTGACAAGTCACTTAAAGGAAATGCGCCAGGAGGCCGGATTTTCAGAAGTCACTGCTTTAGGCCCCTCTGTAGGCCTTCCCGGGGTGGGTGGGTGCCTGCGCTGCTCCCCATGAACCCCTGCCCTGGGGTTGCCCAGCCCAGACTGCAGGGCATTGCTGAGCCCGGTTTCGGACTTTTCTATGCCAGGGCTCCTGCCGCATCCCCTTCCCCCCCATCCCGTAAGTACTTGAGTTTTGCACCATTTAGTCCACGTCCAGGAAATCAGGATAGAGACCTTTGTTCTGTATGTTCAAGGCCAAAGCAGAGGGTTTCTGGAGCCCAGCGGCCCCCAGACCTGCGGCTGGACAGCCCCTTCGTGTGCCTGGAACTGGCCAACTCGGCGTATACTGTAACTTGGCAATTTGTGGCAAATGGTGGCTCTAATTTGAGCCGCTTAGTTTGTTGTGTGGGAAACGGCTTGCTTGGGGCGGGGGCGGGGGGCGCAGGGGGGCAGGGCTGGTCTTCTGCTGGTAACAGAGTCTGAAGTTAGAGACAGGCCCCGTGGCGAGCCCGGCCCCGGTGGGTGCTGCACACAGAAGGGGGGACGTGGGCAGGGGCGCTCTGTCCTGCCCACTTTGTCTCCTAGGGAATGAGGGAAGCAAACCGAACGTGGAAAAAAATACCGTAACCTGGGCACCGCTGTGCTCTTTCAATTCCTTTTAACACCCCCACGTGGCTGGGAAGGGGCCCTCCAGGTGTTGTGGTTCGAGGAGGCAGGGCCTCCTAACAAAGTCCTGTTGGTTTCCGATCAGCAAGCCTGGGAGTACTCGAAGACGGGGTTATGTTTCTCTGTGAAGATGATTCCCAGTTTCCCCGGGTTAGTTGTCTGGCATTTCCGACCTGCAAGCCTATGCTCTTAGGTGAAGAGAGCCCTCAATTTTGATTCAGGCCAACAGAGATTACTTTAAAAGTCAACTGGAAAGGGCGAGCACACCTACTGCTCAGTGGTGAATGATCGAGAAGATCCAGACCTGGCATTCTTCTTATCCTCAGCGTCCTGCAGGGCGCGAAATGGAAAATCAAACACCGTTCCTCCAGGTTGCCATAGGAATGATGGCTTTGCTGTAGTTCTCGTGGTCGAGGGCAACGTCAGGGACACCTACAGGCATTCACTGTTGCTTTACGGAGATGTGGAACAACAGTGTTTAAGACTATTGATTGTGGGGCGCCTGAGTGACTCAGTCGGTTAAGCAACTGACTCTTGGTTTCGGCTCTGGTCATGATCCCAGGGTTGTGGGATTGAGCCCCGCATCAGGCTCTGTGCTCAGTGCAGAGTTTACTTGTCCCTTTCCCTTTTCCCCTCCCCATCCCCAATGCTCTATCTCTGAAATAAATAAATAAACAAACAAATAAATAAAATCTTTTTAAAAAAGACTATTGATTGCAAGTATTAATTTCAGCCAAAAAGAAGGAATTTATTACAAAGATACAGAGATAATTTATAGAATCAAAGGGCGAAAATGCCCCTGGATTTCAGGAAGGAAATGGAACTGATTCAGCATGGGTTTCTAATCTCTCGCCAGGGCCCCAAACCATTGGTTACCAAGCCTGCTGCACATGGGGATGCTTTGGAGAGCTTTAACAATGACTGAAGCCCAAACCCTACTTCGGATTCTGATTTCATTGGTTTAGGGTTCAGCGTGGGTATTGGGCCTTTTTAAAGCTCTCCAAGTGATTTTGACTTCAACAAATTTTGAGACCCATTGTCCTAATTTGTTCCTCTACCCTTTGTCCTAGCTCCCTGGGAGCCCCCAGTCTTTGATCAATACCAATACTCTCTTCTCTGTGCTTATGCTGCTCGATTGCTGGAGGAAATCACCACCAGGCAGGCATTCGTAGAAGTCATCATTAACATGAGCTCAAAGACATCAGCTGGGGCCTCCACGAAGCCCCGGAATCCTGTTAGATTTTCCCAGGACGCCGCTCACTTCCTCAGTCTTTGCAACAACAATTTCGAACCTTCTCCGCCTCTTTGTACTGGATCAAATTGACAAATCCCCAGAGCCACTGGGCCCTGCCCACGTCCTCCCATCCTACTCCACCATGGCCTGTGCCTTGCTTCCTCAACTCAGTCATCCTGATAAAGGGTTACATAGTTCCCGGCCTCTCCCACCTCCGCCCCACCGCCGACAGACAGGGGAGGTTTGTTCACCCCACATCAGCTGGACTGGTACCCACAGGCCCGGGATCCCCAGTGGCTGCTTGCAGGGGCCTGGAGTATAAGCTAGGTGTGTAGGTCAGACTCCGGCCCACAGGACACAGATGGCAGGATAGAACTAACAGATCATTTCCAGACACCATCGTTTCGGGCAGTCTCTCTGGAGCTATCCTGCAAGACGGAGCGATTAGATGTGTTGATAGTGAAGCCAGGGACAGCTTGCACTCCCCTCAGTGTACTCTCCTGAGCCCTGCCTCCATGCTCTCTCCAAGCTTCCTTGGGCTCATACCTGCTTCCCATAAAGTTCACATGGAAACTCTTGCCTCAGATTCTGTTTTCGAGGGAAGCAAGCTAAGATATTCTTGAACATGACAGTTTTGCCCTGTAACTCATAGAAGAAATTAAGGCCAGAAGTAGCGTGACCAACTGTCCTGGTTTGCCTGGGCCTGCAGGACCCCTGGGATCGGGGCTTTTCCGGACTAGAACTAGAAAAGTCTCAGGAAAACCAGGACCAGCAAGGAGAGGAGACCTCGCAGAAGGAGGGGCACACTCAGCTTCCCATCTCCAAACGACACACTCGCTGGCCTGGCAACTCCTACCCTTTTCTCCCCAGAGCAGGTGTCCCCACAGCCTCTAAACTGTGAGAAAACACACCAGGATGTTGCCAGTCATCTGTCCTTCCTTCAGGACACGTCTTGGGGGTCTTTCTGCACCAGGCTTGGTGCCGGGCCCTGGAAAGATGAGGACAAATAAAGGCGGCACAGCGAAGTCACAGGGGATGGTAGTGGAATGGTACTTGTTTAGTGAAAGGGAGGTCTAACTAGGCACAGTGACCTCCAAAGGCTGAAGAAAAAGGCTAAGTCCAGCTTGAGGAGAAGTGTTTTTTTTAAGGGGACTTAAAAACGACAATTTTATATTGTGAATAACCCACCAAACTGAATGTCTGTGTTCTGGCATTACGAAACTTGGTAAGAAGGTAAAGCTTTGGAACCGATCAGAGGTAGACCATTGCTTCTACCGATCAGTTCTCAGGAGTCAAGAAGACAGTGAAGAGTAAGCTCCCACATTTGGTGCAACAAGTGGGCCAGAAGGCATAAGGCCTCCTGCAAATGACAGGAGGAGGTTGTGGGGACGGTGGCCTGGTGAGACAGCTGAGCCCTGATGGAAACACCTTTGTTCTGCTCTGCTTACTGCAGAGGGGATGAGTCAGCTGGAAATGGGTGTCCAGGAGCTGCTGAAACCCAGGCCAAGGCATGTCGCTAACATCCACTGTCATCAACTATCATCAGGCTCAAGGGAGAAGTGAGACTGAGGTTTTCCTGCCTTGGAACAAAGAATAGGTGATCAGAGTTGTTGGTACTGAATTCCTTAGTCTCTGCACTGAATATGTAGGGCAGTTTTACTTTTTAAGAAACCTTCCGTTTGGGGGTGTTAGGGACTGACAGCTCTCATTCATATTTTGAAGCCCTAACCCTCCCACTGTGGCTGAATTTGGAGTAAGGAAGGAATTAGGTTTAAGGAGGTCATAAGGGTGGGGCCCTGATCTGATGGGATTGGCGTCCTTATTAGAAGAGACGCCAGAGAGCTCCTGCTCTCTCTTCTCTCACACATGCACCAAGGACAGGCCATGTGAGAACACAGCCAGAAGGTGGCTCTCTGCAAGCCAGGAAGAGAGTCCTCACCAGAAACAGAATCAACCAGAACCTTGATCTTGGACTTGTAGCCTCTAGAACTGTGAGAAAAAACTTACCGTGGAAGCCATTCAGTCTGTGGTATTTTGTTACAATAGCCTGAGCTAACTAACACAATGGTTAGAGAGAGTTGCAGTAAGCTCTTCGTTTCCTTCCTGTTTAACTCCGGGCTCAACTAGAGCATGAGTACTTGATGTTAGCCATTATTGATTCTTACTAATAAGATGTTAGGAGATCACTATAGTCTATCTACAAAATTCTAGACAAATGTTCACTGTTACATTAGGAAGGGAATTTGAGTCCCCTGGAATAGACAACTGATTTCCTAGGGTATCAAGAGCATTTGCAGATAAACCCCTTGAGATGTTGCCATCAGCCTTGAAAAATGGCAGGGAGTCAGCAAACTGCAGACCGGTGGCCTTGACTTTGTTTCAATTCTAGAGAAAATGATTTCAAGGGATGGTTTGCTGGCCCTAAGAAAATGAAATGAGGGGCACTTGGGTGGCTCAGTCATTAAGCGTCTGCCTTCAGCTCAGGTCATGATCTCAGGGTCCTGAGATCGAGCCCCGCATCCGGCTCCCTGCTCAGCGGGGAGCCTGCTTCTCCCTCTCCCTCTGTCGCTCCCCCTGCTTCTGCTCTCTCTCTCTCAAATAAATAAATAAAATCTTAAAAAAAAAAAATGAATGTTAGGTATGAGTAGGTGTTTTTCTAAGAATATGTGGTATCAGACTAATCTAATTTCTGACATTTTGATCCTTTTCAAAACAAGGCTAGGTTTCAGATACATATACACTCACTTACCCATGGGTCCAATCTCCCAAGTAAATGGGATTACTGGGGGATGCTGTGAAACATTGTATATATGGATTTTAGAAGGCTTTTAAAATAAGAACAAAGTTGATACATGTGGGCTGAGTGCCTCTGAGGTTAGAGAGACTATATATATCTAATGGTCTGTTTGGTCCTGGCCTTTGCTGGTCACTCTGACCCTGTCACATTCTTCAACGCTTGGGACATCAACATTGGAAGAGCATGAGCTTGGGGTGAGGTCGTCCTAGGTTCTCACCAGTAGTTTTAGGTTTAAGACCTAAACCTCTTTAAGGCCTTAGTTTCCTATCTGTAAAATGAGGATAATGACCATGGATAACTCATCAAGTTGCTGAGAGAATTCATTGGCTCGGGCCTTAGGCTTTGCAGGTGATCAGTAATTGCTGGTTCTTCTCATTGGACAGCATGACCCTGAGCAGAGATCCTAGGAGGCATCAGGAGAATGGAATCATCAGTTGAATGAGCAGAAGCTGCCAGAATACCAACTCATTCTCAGGCTGATACAGACCTCATCTGAAATGTGCTCCATTCTGAGCTTAGTGAGGAAACTTGCTGAACAGAAGCATGTTCAGAGGAGGGGGCCTGGAGGTGACCTGGAGGAAATCTCCTGTGAGGGATGGTTGACATGTTAGACAAGCTTTCTTGGAGCCCCAGGATATGTTGGGCACCTTTCCCCTTACCATATACACTATCACTGTGCTCTTCTATCCCTTTTCCATCACAGTTGTACCTGTGTCGTTATTCGGTTATTTGTTTGCTGGCTGTGTCCTTCACCAAAAGATAAGTCCCAGGAGGACAGGGATTGTCCCACGTATTTGTGTTGTGTTTCTACAGCTGAAGGAAGTGCGTAGCACACACTGAATACTCAGTTAATGCTGGAAGAACACATAAATGAGAAAATGAGGGATCAAGTGATGCTGGACAGCAGGTCAAGGGAGGACCAATGTGGAGAATTTACCAGGAGGGAGTTTGGGTCTCAAAGAGGTCAACTCTTTTTAAAACCTGGAGCCATATGAAAACAGCAAGAGATCAGTGGGGATGTCTCAGAAGAGGCCAGGCGGCTGGCCCAGTCTCTGGAGTAGGCATTTTTCCACCAGATAAGATTGCCTCAGATTGGAGGTAAAAACTGGCTGCCTCTGGGCAAATGCAGCCAGCAAATGTGTTTTGTTTAGTCTTCCTGGAGTTCAAAATATTTTTTAACTAATTTCCATTACTTCAGAATTGGAAGGTGTGACATGCAAAGTTGTATCGGACGTCAGAGTCTTTCCAAGGGCCGAGTGCAGCTCCTTTAGATGGTGCCCACTCTGGTGCACAGTGCCCACCTGGCCAGTGCCCCGTCACCTGCCTGTCCTGCAGTCACTGGTGTTTATGCTCCCTGGCCTTGTTGCCGGGAAGACCCCTTTTTCTCCAAGTGTCTACGAAAAGAATCAGAGGAATAATCTTTTGGTATCATTTCTTTAAGAGTTGTGGTTTAGGATTCAGGGTGGTAATGGAATTTGTCATTCTTACTTGGTATTCAGTCTGTTGCTTTGCCTGGTGTCCCCCCCCCCCCATTCCCTCCAACTTCTCAAGCCCGTCCCACTTCGAGATCAGCCCAAACATTGAGCATTCTCTCCCCTCTCCCACCCAACCCTACCGCAGGTGAGTTAGGTGCCCTTCCTCAGTCTGTGGCAGTCTGTGCTTGTCACCCTAGTTTTGGTAACTGACTTTGCCTGTAAGTTTGCTGAGGGTGGGAACTGAATGCTATTCGTGTTGGTATCTTCCTGCCAGTACCAATGAGCTTGTTGGCAGCTTAGTGCATGAACAAGAAAACATTAGAAAGAAAGCTTGAGTCTTTTATTTTCCTCATTTAGATTGACTTTAAACCCATGGCAATAAGTGGACAGGGGACATTTTGACAAATGCTCCAAAGAGAATCTTGGAAATATCCAAAACTGTGGTTCTCCTCTGTTCTTGATCACAGAAATTTAGGACTGTATGCCAGGATCTTAGATCAAGAAAGTGCTTTTGGTCAGCTGATCTCGTCACACTGTAGAAAGAACTGCAACAGGATTGGCCCCTGAAACTTGCTCCTACTCAACACCTTAGCAGGACCCGGATTGCACCATCAGTTATGTTTTCAGCTCTGTGGGATGTGGGGTGTGGGAACCACACCTGCATGCTTCCTGAGGGACGGTGTTTGCACTGGGGATGGAAAATCTGCATGCTATGGTAGCTCTAATTTAGAAAAAGCTTGCAGAAACTACCAGAAAGAGCCTGGAAAAGCTATCCTGGCATCATTTAGGGGTGTCAGAGGTTTGCTCTGGCATTTAAGCTCTTTAGGTCACAAACCTCTTTGAGAATTTGGAAAGTTATAGATCTTCTCCCCAGAAAAATGCAGACACCCATAGCGTCTTTCACGCATCTGTAGGGCATTCATGGACTCCTATGATCCATTCTTATGCCCTGATTAAGACGCCCTAGAAGCCAGAGGGTGGATGTTTTAATGTTCTGTCTCCTCAGCAAGGGACAAGGAGTAAGAGTCAAGTCATTCATTCATTCATTCAATTTGTGAACCCTAGACTGAGCCCACCCACCGCTCGGGCCCGCCTCTGTGCTCTTGGGGCGCAGGGGAGGTGGACGCGCCGCGGGATCCCCTCCTATGGGGCCAGTGAGGGGGGTCTGTGCGGGGCAGTGCGGCCCCTCTCCGGTCCCTGCCCCGCTCCCCGGCCGCACCCCGCCTCACCCGGGCCGCGCCCCCGCCGCAGCCCCCGCTCACCCCGGCCCCCCGCGCCCCCGCCGCACCCCGCCTCACCCGGGCCGCGCCCCCGCCGCACCCCCCGCTCACCCCGGCCCCCCGCGCCCCCCGCCGCAGCCCCCGCTCACCCCGGCCCCCGCGCCCCCGCCGCACCCCGCCTCACCCGGGCCGCGCCCCCGCCGCACCCCCCGCTCACCCCGGCCCCCCGCGCCCCCGCCGCAGCCCCCGCTCACCCCGGCCCCCGCGCCCCCGCCGCACCGCGCCTCACCCCGGCCCCCCGCGCCCCCCGCCGCACCCCCAGCTCACCCCGGCCCCCCGCGCCCCCGCCGCACCCCGCCTCACCCGGGCCGCGCCCCCGCCGCACCCCCCGCTCACCCCGGCCCCCCGCGCCCCCCGCCGCAGCCCCCGCTCACCCCGGCCCCCGCGCCCCCGCCGCACCCCGCCTCACCCGGGCCGCGCCCCCGCCGCACCCCCCGCTCACCCCGGCCCCCCGCGCCCCCGCCGCAGCCCCCGCTCACCCCGGCCCCCGCGCCCCCGCCGCACCGCGCCTCACCCCGGCCCCCCGCGCCCCCCGCCGCACCCCCAGCTCACCCCGGCCCCCGCGCCCCCGCCGCACCCCGCCTCACCCGGGCCCCCCGCGCCCCCGCGGCACCCCGCCTCACCGGGCAGCGCCCCCCGCCGCACCCCGCCTCACCCGGGCCGCGCCCCCGCCGCACCCCCCGCTCACCCGGCCCCCGCGCCCCCGCCGCACCCCGCCTCACCCGGGCCGCGCCGCTCCCCGCCCCTCCCGCCGCCGCGCGCTCGCTTCCGCGCACGTGACGCCGGCAGCGCGTCGCGCTCTGACGAGTTCCACGGGGCCGCAGGCTCCCGGGCTGCTGTCGCTCCCGCTGCGGCTGCCGCGGCGACTGTGCGGCGCCGGGCGGGCTCGGGGCGCGGGCGGGGCTGCGATGGAACCGTGAGTGCCGGGCGGGCGAGGCGGGCCGGGGTTCTCCCCCGGCTCCCGGGCCCAGCTCCCGGGAACCCCGACGCCGGGCCCTCCGCCCACGTGGAGCTCGGGACCCCGGGGAGGGAGCGCTGGCCGGGGGGCTCCGCGGGGGTGGCTCGGCGCGAGCAGTGGAGCGGGAGCGAGCAGTGGAGACAGGGTCGGGGTTCCGGGACCGGGCTCGGCCAGAGTGCACCCCAGGAGGGCCCTTCGAGGCCGGCTCCGGCCCTGCTCGCTCCGGAGAACCGGTGACACCGCCCCCTCCCCGTCCTAAATGAGTGTCCGTCCGGGAGGGACACCTCACCGCCTTTCCTGGGGCAGCCCTGGGCCCAGCCTCTCCGCTGGAAGGGCGTTGGCCCCCTGCCGCGGGCAGGGACCCTGTTCATCACCTCTCGTTAAAGGCACCCAGAGCACCCCGCTCTTTGTGATCTAGCCCAGCCGAGGGTAAGGGCAGGTGCTTTCCAGTGGCTTTTTGATGATGTTGGCACGTTGGGAACCTGCCACAGCCCTTTTAGATCTCTGGGACACCGAGTTTTATGAGTTTTAATTTGCTGACGTTGGGCCTTATTTCCTCTGTGAAGTTCAGGGGTTTTAAGTGGAAAAACCTGTCCAGGGCCCCATAGACGCCATCCCTGAAGCTTGCCTTCGACGCAGCAGAGTCACCTGGGTGCCTCCCAGGGGACATCCGGGAAAAGAAAGAGAGAAAATAAAAAATAAAAAAAAGAAGTTTAGCGCTTGAGTTGCAAAAAGTCAGAAGTCACAGAGAAGGAATGCCAGGGGTCTCTTCGCCGCATGTGCGCGGGGGGCGGTTGGGAGGGCAGGTTCCCACAGCTGAAGGCGACCTTCAGACAGGACTGTGTGAGTCTCTGTATGTTTGGGGTTGTAGAGGCTGGAAGGGTTTGCGTTGGAGCGCTGCCGGTTTCTCTGACTGTGGCCATAGAGAAGATGGGAGGGTGTTGCCAGAACGCAGACACGTGTACTGGAGGGAAAGCTTTTCCCTCCTGCTGCCTCAGAAGTTTCTGACTCTGGTTGTCCATTTAAGTAGAGGAAGCCAGGGTAGTATAAAATGTGGATGCTGTAAAGGTCTTTCTCTTAATTAAACCCCAGGCAGAGGGGGGTGGGCGGGACCGCCTCTGCACAACTCCGGGGCACCATTCATTCGTGGTGTCTGTCAATAGCACGCTTGGAATGCGCCTGAAGATGCCTTCTGGCATTGCGCAAGTTGTGACCCGGTAGCAGAGTGACCACGAGCATGTTTTAGGTTCTCTCACAGAGTGAATCTCCTCGGGTCCCCACAGCACAGCAGCCCTGGGTGGTGCGTGGTGGTGGTATCCCTTGTACTTGGACGAGAGAGGCCGAGAGCTGGAGGTGGCGCGGGTCTCCTGGGGAAGTCGGGTGCCGTCTGTTACGTGCAGGGAGCTAGAGCAGGTGGAGGCCGCTAGCTGAAGGAGGACCTGTAGAGGCACGTGTGAATGAAGGATTTCAGGGGAGTATTCAAGTGTGTCCTGCGGGGGAGGGGGAGGGGACAGTGGGCAGCGTGATGCTCTCCTAGTCGCCATGCCCGACTCTGGTGAGCAAGGGGCCCGGCTGGTGGGATGTTGGGATCTGGAGGTCAGCCGGCCACCGCTGTCTAGCATTCAAGATGACGTGACAGATGTGGAAGTCAGAAAAAGGCTTTGGCACACATAATAATCTTACGAGGAAACAAGCCTGAAGATCTGAAGCGTGTCCTGGATCCAGGCTCCTGGTAGGGTCAAAGTGCTCTTGTTGCCAGATGCCACAGAGAGCCCCGCGGTGAGAAACCTGGGAAGGGACAGGAGCAGGAGAAGCCACAGAAGGAATGCGGTGGGGGAGGGGTGGGGGAGAGCGGAAGAGAAAAGAGCAGCCCGGGGGAGCTCGGCTTAGCGGGTGGGGGCTAAGTTCGGGGCCAGTGGTGCCACCTCCCTGCCCGACCTCCCTGACCTCCCTGCTCACATGCGGCCCAGCCTACTCTTTTTCAAAGGGCAGGAGAGATTGCTATCCAAAGCAGTCAGGATAAAGAGTTCCTGGTTCTTAGAGCTGTAAGCTGAAGTTTCCTGCAAACCCCGCTCCTTTTCTGATAATGTCAGGCAAGGGCCAGGTGCTGGGGGTTCAGGAGGAGAGGACAGTGTAGCGCAGGGCGGAGCGGGTCTCGGACACTTGCTACCCTGACGTCCTGCTGGAGCTGCAGCGCTGCACGTCGTTGAGATTTCTCAGGTTCCTTTGTTGCTTTGCCCTCTTGCATTTCCCTGCAGACTGGAATAAGGTTGGTGTTTTGTGTGTGTGTTGCTTGATATTTGCAACCAGTTTTGAAAGAGTATATTTTACGTGTGTCTCTTTCATTCTGGGTGCATTTAAGTGTCGAAGTGAATTAAGTAGACTCCTCTTCTGCCTGCAGTGAAGGGTGGCACAGACAAATCAGCACAAACCTTGTGGTTTCTGTGTCCCAGGCCTTCCGAGTGTCCCATTGCTTGCGGGGACACCAGGCCTGGGTCAGTATCCTATTCTTGTAACGACAGAGTTTTTTAGGATTGTGTCTCTTAGGAATCTTTTTTTTTTTTTCCTTTGCCCTGAACCAAAATGATCTCTGGAGCTAATAAACAATAAGTATTTACTCTGTACCGGATACTGCTGTGAGCACCTTTATGTGGGCCATTTCATGGGCTCCTCACAGCTGCTCTCCCCGTGAAGAAGTTTCTCTTAGCATTCCCGTTATGACAGGTGACAACACCGAGGCTCAGGGAAGTCACGTGAGTTTCTCAAGGTCACAGTACATCGCAGAACTGAGCCTGAAGCCCGAGTGGTTGGCTCCAGAGCCCATGTCGTGGCATGAGCACGCCCACCTCGCAACAGCAGCAATGACGGAGCACTTACAGGGGCTTTGGTATAATCGCTCGTTCAATGACCACAGCAACCCTGGGCGGTGGGCCACCTCGGTGGTGGGAATTGTAGAGCTCAGGGAGTGGCGGTCGTGAGAAGGACAGTGGCGCACCCCAGGCCATCCTGCTGCAGCCCCGCAGTCTGTCCTCAGGTTCTTCACCACCAGATGCACTGCCTGGAGCTGGGCCAGGGTGCTGCCCTTGGCTGGCACCTTGCCTGTGCCGACCAGTGTGTGGCCTGCTTCCTTGTTCTCTTTGCCTCGGGAAGGGTGTTCGGTGGCCTAACTACCACGCTCCTGGGTGTGAGTCACTGGGCTTCCAGCCTGGCAAGGATACACATGAATTCCCTGTTCCTTGAGGAGTGTAGAGGGGCATATTGTTCACTAAAATACATATTGAGGTTGTTGGGCCTTGGATGTTTGCATAATGGCTTTTTTGAATAGGTAATGATAAGTGATTTGTAATATAGTCAAGTTTGAAATTTGAATATATTCAGATATATTCAATATATTTCACTGATTGAAATTTCAGAGTTCTTATTCTGTTCTTCCCGCTAGAGTTTCTTCTTCTCAAAACCCATTCAGTGGTAGGTTTAAAAAGGAAAGATTTTGGTGAGGGGGCCAAAGAGTGAGAGTGAGAGAGTGGTGGGCCTTCTTTCTGCCTCTGTTCTTGGGGGTTCAGATCCCACCTCCACCTCCTGCCAGCTGGGACCTCAGCAGCGAAGGCTGCCCCTGGCCTCTATTTTCCCGTATGTAAAAGGGCTGATAATACCTGCCTTGCAGGATAGCCCCTCGCCTGGTCCTGAGTAGGTGCTTAGGGAATGACAACTGCCCTTTTCTTCAGTTGGTTGAGCTCTGAGCTGGAGGAGGGGAGATATTACATAGTGGATCCTCAGATATTGGTAGGATTAAAACAGATTTTTTTTAAAGAGAAAGTGGGGGGGTGGAAACGCACAACTATTATTACTGTAACAAATCTGAGCTCTTCTTGTATGCTTGCTACACTGTCCTGGGCTCGTCATGCTTTCATTTATGCCCCCCAGCGGCCCTGGCGCATTCTGCTTGTCTCTGATTTACAGTGTCTACTGGGGCCCGGAGAGTCACCTAGCTTGCCCATAGTTGCCTGCCTCGTGAGTAGGGGAGCCAGGATCCGAAGCCAGGCTGACAGGCACCAGGCCAGCGCTTTGGACCACGGGAGAAGAGATTATTTTTATACAGATTATGAAAGAAAAACAAAATCTTTCCTTAAAACATGCGAATGCACTGAGAGATTGCAAGTCCCTTCCCACTGCCCCGATGCTAATTTTTTAGTTCTAGAGGGGGAGATCTGGGAGTGAGTTGAACGAGTAGCAAAATCTGTGATAACGGAAATATTTATAATAACAGGTCTTGCCTACCTACTGTATCGTGACTTGATGAGGCCAGATAAAATAGGTATTCACAGAAGCACTTGGGCCTGCTGGCTGCTGTTCCCCCCTGCCTTCCGGCGGGGGCTGGCTGTCACTGAGGGTTGTAAGAGGCCCAGGTTCCGTCCCATCTCACCCACATCGCTGAAGGCGCCCAGAGGTGTTTTCTCGCATTCTCTGCTCAACCAAGTCTGTCCATTTCAGGGTCATTGTGCTCCAGGCCCATGAAGGGGCTCATTGAGTGTGTGCCTCCCCCACGGCTTGTCTCTAGTGCTGTTTTATTAACTCTTATGGGGCCTGCGTGGGAGGGGAGGTGTCTGGTGGGAAAATAATGTTGGCTCCAGCAGTGCTGGAGGCTCGGCGGCCCTAATGGGGACACTGGCCTTCCAGCTGGCCGAGCAGGGGCCTGCCTGAGGCTGTGCGCCAAGGGGAAGGCACTTGCTTGGAGCTGCTCTGGCCAGTTCCCAGACCCAGAGGGCAAAGGTCAGGGCCATAAAAAACACGAAAAGACAACAGTGGGAGAAAAAGTTCAAGTTTGTGATTCAGTGGTGTGTACTTTGTTCTAGCAGGGAAAATAGTAGAACATGAGGAAACGAAAGTAAAACCAGGGAAGCATGCATAGAAATGGAAGGAATCAATAGTTATTGGACTAAGGATCTAGAGTTAATGGCCTGCCATTAGTAAGGCTCAGTGCTGGACACCGAGAGGCCAGAGGGGAGCTCCAGGTCACTGGAGGCGTGGAAGTCTGTGAACGATTCTCACCCACGTTGAAATCCAGAAACGGGCATGTGCCTCTGCCCTGCATTTGAGGAGACATCTTCCTTTTCAGAGTGGTTGTGGGCAGCCTCAGGGGAGGCAGGACCTCGGCTGGGCAGGGAAAGATGGGTGCCTAGGGGCCGGAGGGCAGGGAAGGCCTCAGTGACCAATCATCGATGGAACGAGGAAGGCCAGCATCTTAGTGACAAGGATGCTTGGTGGCTGTTGCACATTCTGACAGGACAGTTGCAGGTGCCTTGAACTGGGAGGTTTCTATAGCTGTGTGACTTAGTGTCTTGAGTTTCATTTTTAATTGTGGTTTTTCTTTTTTCGGTATGCGTATTGAAGGGGAAGCTTTTGGTTTTAAAAGAATACCCATGAAAAGGGGCTTAAACAACAAGTGTGTCGAGGAGTTGAAGTAGGCTTGTCCAGGGTTAATTCAGTGGCTCCATGTCCCTGGTGGCCTGAGTGGTGTCCATCTTCGGTTCTCAGTCCTGGCCTGTTGCAGTGTCCACCCTCTTACGTGTGATGTGGCCATAGCCAGTCAGCACTTTCCTGCACGGTTATGCCCTGAAGACAGAAGAGGCTTTTCTCACCCATCCCTTCATTAGGCAGGGAAACCTTTCCTCGAAGTGCCTGGCTGGTCTCCCTCAGGTTCTGCATTCTGGCGGGGACGGGGGCTGGGACAGTGAGGCTGGTCTCCCTGGCAGGAGAGCAGGGGAGGAGGGGCAGACAGCCGGGGCACCTCTGCCCTGCCCCAAAGAAAATCCCTTCATCTCCCATGGTTCCTGTTCCTTCTTTAGAATGAAGTGGGGATTATGGTGGGAGAGTTGTGTTCAAAGAAACACCCATAAATTTGTTGTGCCAGCAACAGTTGGGGGTGAAGTGTTTGGCTATCACTCAAGGTGACAGGGAAGCCACTGGAGAGTTCTGGACTGAGAGCGAACACACCTGGCTTTCAGAGCAGCTGGGTGGAGAGCAGAGTGTCGGTGCCAAGGCCAGAAGCAGGGGGAGCAGGGGAGGCCCACTGCAGTCCAGTGAAACATGGCAGGGCCTGACTGGAGAGCTGAGAAAGGCCGAGACTCCGTATATTTTGAAGGCTTTGTGGATGCATTCGATGTGGGGAGTGAGGAGAAGACAGAGGTCAAAGAGGACTGCCGAGTTGGAGTGACCACTTCCTGGGACAGGGAACACTGCAGGATGGGGTCAGCGGAAGATCTGGAGTCTGGTTCCGGAGTCTGGACTTGGATACCCAAGTTGGGGGGTCAAGTAGGTGTTTCCTGCCAGACTGGGGCTCAGCTGGGCTGAGCTTGGAACGTGGGATTGTTCGCACCTGCATTGTCTCTGAAGCCTGAAACAGGAGGAGGTCACCGGGGAGTGAGAGGGCAAAGGGCAGCGCCGTGCAGATGTGTCCCGGACAATGCTGATGTCTGGCTGAGCAAGCTCTACACGATGGTTCTCCTGCTCTTTTGTTGTGGGGCTTGATGGCTGCCCAGGCTTCATGGGACTTGGAAGCCGTTCCTTGGGAAATGGTTATGAATATGCACAAGACGGGCAGGCGTGGCTTGTAGTGATTTGGATTATGGCTGCAGTTTGGGGGACTGGCTTTCCAATAGAGGTGTTTTTAGTTTCTCTAGGAAATATGTCTGTGGTATTTTATTTTATTTTTTTAAAGATTTTATTTATTTATTTGAGAGAGAGAGAATGAGAGAGAGTGAGTACATGAGAGGGGGGAGGGTCAGAGGGAGAAGCAGACTCCCTGCCGAGCAGGGAGCCCGACGCGGGACTCGATCCCGGGACTCCAGGATCATGACCTGAGCCGAAGGCAGTCGCTTAACCAACTGAGCCACCCAGGCGCCCTGTCTGTGGTATTTTAAATCACCCACAAAATTGAGGTTAATTAGAAGGGACCTAAAGAGTCCAAGCCTACGCTAAGGGATGGTCTGTTCCATTGCATTTGGAAAGTCTTCCAAGGGCCCTGGGGCTTCAAGGAGGCTTGCATTTTCCAGTCTGCGTATTGAATGCCTGCATGTGAGAAGAGACGCGGGCCTGGAGAGGAAGACTGGCGTATGGTCCCCTCAAGAAGAGAGAAAGGAGGGACAGCCGTCCTGAGCTGGCAGGGTTTTGCTCCAGGCCTTCCTGCTCTCATTTTCCAGGGAGGAGATCCTACCAGCTGCTGTGCTTGACTTGGCCACGGTGTTTGGGGAAATGTTCCCTTGTAGCTTGTTGCCAATTTGAGGGAAGTACATAAACACTTTTGAGATAATGAAGGAAAGTTGAGTAGGTGTTTTTGCGTGTCTGGCATCCACACAGGTAGATGGGTACTTTGTCTTCAGGCGCTCAGCCATGTGGCTGTAATAGGTTAAAGATGTGAGAGACAGCGAAGGGAGGGAAAGCTTCCTGGAGGAGGTGGGGCGTGCAGGTGAGCCCTGCTGAGTCCGATTTCGATGCTTTGGTGGTGAGAAGAGAGAGCATTTCCCATCAGGAGAGCAGTGTATGCAAGGGCTGGTCCAGAGTCTGGCTTGACCATGTTGGGAAACAGAATTTAAGCCCCGGATGCGGATGCTTGGGTTTAAACGCTTCCTCAGCCTGAGCTCGCTCATCTGGGAAATGTGCGTGGTGGTAGTACCTACCTCGGAAGGCAGCCGTGATGACCAGGGAGGTGGTAATGCACGTGGGGTACATGCAGCACGGTAGGAATCCCAGGCAGGGATTTGGGGGGACCTTGGGAGCCATGAGGAGAAGTGGAACCTTGACGGAGTGGCCGTGGGGAGCCAGAGGCTCCCTGTGCGGGGCAGCGTCTGGGAGGCCGGCTCCGCGCTGGTGGTGGCCGGGCCCGGGCTGTGAGGCCCGCACTGGGAAGGAAAAGTTAGGAAGCAGGACACGCCTCCTCCTGGTCGGCTGCAGGTGCAGGGTGAATGAGAGGCGAGCATCCTCAGAGGGGACCCTGAGGCTTCAGGATGTGGGGCTGGAGAAAGGGTAGAGGCAGGAAATGGGCAGTGGAAGCAGCTTTTTCATTTGTTATTTTGTGCTTTAATGGGTTCAGTTTTAAACTTACTGACCATAAAGTGGTGTGGAGTCCTAAGTGAAAATGTCCTGGGAGACACTATCTCAGAACAGGATCAGGGGCAGGCAGGGGCTTGGGGATGGTTCCTGGAGGCGGGAAGGGGCATGAAGGAGGAAGCAGGGGTCACCTGGGGTCGGAGAGTACACAGTGTGGGTCCCAGAAGGGGATGGGAGACAGTAGAGGTTGACATGGGTTAAGGCTGCTCGATCAGAAGCCTCTTGGTCATGGGCTCCATGCCTTTTCTGCATCACAGTCTTGCCTCTGAGCGTTTACAGAACATTCCTTCTGTTGGTGGCCTGATCATAGGGCGTAAAGGCTGTCTCCTCACAGAGACTTGGCTGGGCCGCTGGTTAGTTTAGCTTGATTGTCAGAAACACATTGGTGTTTCGGGTGGGAGGGGAGGTGGGAGGTAGGCAGAGAAATGACTGGGTGCCTGGTTTGGGCTGGAAGTGGCTGTGGGGCAGCTGGGGCCGGGAGATGTGAGCGAGAGCGGCTGGGGCTGCCTGGACTCTCCGCTGCCGCTGTCTTCATGTGGGCATCTCACGGTTGCGGCTTTGACCGAACAACAGTGGAGAGCTGTGATTTGTCTCAAATAGGAAGATGTTCCTGAGGTTTTGGAAGTCTCTAGAGTTTTGGTGAACTGCTTCAAAGTTTTAAGACATGAAGTTGAGAGTGGAAGGAGCCCTGGGGAGGAGGCACCGTCGCGCAGAACTGAGCTATCTTGGTGCTGGCCCTGGCCCACAGAACCCTGTGGCTGGAGGCGGTCTCTGGGCCCCAGATCCCCCAGCTGAGGGTGCCTGGAAAGGTTTACTGCTGGTCAGGAAGCTGAAGACCGAAGTGTGGCTCCTTCCCCAGCCGGTCCCCAGCAAGCTGAGGTCATGGACGTGGTTGTGCCCAGTGGCATTTTCTCGGGCAGGGGACTGCTTTTGCTTTCTCTGTGTCTTTTTTCCATTGAATTGGATGAGGCCTGATTTCTGAACCAGGAGAATCTGTAATAAATTGGATGTAAGTGGCAGTTTTAAGGAAGGGAAGCACTAGATCTGTATTGAGCCCCAGAGTGGGGAATGGGCACAGCGCCCCCGGGCGGGCGGGTGCTGCAGGAACTCGACCTTGTGCTCTTGGGGCCTGGCTGGTCTCTCCTCCCGTTCCCTCTCTTCTGCTAAGTAACTGCTTTCCTAACAAGTTACTGATAATGTATTTTAATGATAGAGTGTTTTAAAAATCAGAATTTAAATATAATTATTCTTACTCTGTTTTTCTCTGCTTCCAAGTAACCTCTTCTGGGCTCTTGCCTGTGCTGGGAGCCCTCCGTGCCCCTCAGAGCCCCCGCATGGGGTGGGGTGGGTAGGTCGCCCTGAGAGCAGCAGACTCCGGTGCCGTAAATGACTCCGGGTAATTTTTAAAATAACTTCAGATTTACAAGGAGAGCGGCAGAGATAGTACAGAGTGTCTGTACACCCCTCACCCGGCTTCCCCTCATGTTGGCATCTCAGCACCGTGGCACGTTTATCAAAACTAAGAGAGCAGCACTGGTGCCGTCCTGTGAACTACAGACTTCAGTTGTCTTCCCCAGCATCTGATCCGTTTAGCGTTGTGTCGGGGTTTTTCACAGTGAGAACGCCCCGTGCTTTCCCTCCTGCAGACTGTGTAGAGGAACTGCATTCTTAGCCTCGACACCTGTGGACAGCAGAGCGGTGACAGAGAAGACCTTGTTCTGATGTCGGCCCCACCTCCCCAGGGCTTTCCCCAGAAATGCAGTCGTGGAGGTGGGTCCCCTCAGCTCTTCCTGCTGCCCAGCCTCCCTCCTGGGGACCAGCAGTTACCGCCAAGGGGCAGAGCTGTGACCCCTTGGGCAAGTGTTCTGCAGTCTTGGACCTCAGTGTCCCCGTGTGTAAGTTGATGGGGTTGGACGTCCTCACTGAGGTCCTTTCTGGCTCTACTATTTTAAGGCTTTCAGGCCTCTTAAAATCTTTAGGGTCCAGGAGTGCCTGGGTGGCTCAGTCAGTTAAGCGTCTGACTCTTGACTTTGGCTCAGGTCATGATCTCAGGGTTGTGAGATCGAGCCCCGTGTCAGGCTCCACTCTCAGCTAGGAGTCTGCTTGAGATTCTCTCCCTCCGCCCCTCTCCCCACTGTCCCCCACCCCCGCACTTTCTCTCTCTCTCTCAAACAAATAAATAAATCTTAAAAAAAAACCAAAAAAACCCTTTACGGTCCCAAATTGGAGTTGGGGTCAGCCTACTTAATTCACTGGCTCTCATTTCTCATGCATAGTAGGGTCGTTTGTGGGTTGGCCTTTGGACCTGCGTCCCCAAGAAAAAGACAGAGGCACTCATTCCTTTATTTCTTCACTGGTGTCGTCATTCCGTGAAACACGGTGACACTGACCTCCGAGTTCACTCGCCCAAAGGCCTGGCGGGTCCTCTTGGAGAGAGCCGGCTTGGTAATCGGCAAAGCCACGTCTCAGCGAAGGTGGCTTATGGGCCCCAACCTTTGCCCCAAGATACCACCCAGGTGATTTCCTGCTCAGGAACTGGAATCTTGAGCGATGTGGAGGAGAGGTTGCGTGTGTGCACTCAGCACCATAAAAGCAAATAACCTTTCCCTCCGTTTCAGTTCTAAGTCTGCTTTTCCCTGGCCTGGGGTGTGTGTCCTGTTCCTGAGGCATGAGAAGTGCCTCCTTCTGTCTCAGCTCCCAAGACCAGGAAATGCTAGGGGAATAAAAATAATGTAAAAAGCAAAGCAAAACAGCCTCCCCCCTCCCACTCTCGTCTCTTTGGATTTATGGGTTTCCACTTTAGGTTATAGGGCAGGGGTCCGCCATTTGGGGGCCAAACCTGGCCCACCACCTCTTTGTGGTAGAGTTAAATCGGAACCCAGCCACGCACACGCGAGCACATGACGTCTGGGCCGCATGTAGAGGCGCCGTGTGGACTGGAGACAGAGACTGTGTGGCTGGCCAAGCCTCAGACAGTCATCGTCTGGTCCTTCATGGATTTTTCTTTTGTTTACTGACACCTGAGGTAGGGAGTTCTGGAAGAGAACTGATCCCTCCGCCACTGCCATTTTCTTCTGAGCAGAGGAGAAAGTAGGCGTGATAGGCAGGGACCCTCCTGCCGGGGTTGGGGGGCTGTTGGGATGGGTCCGCGCAGTTGCTCTCCACACTGGTGTAAGTCACAGGCGAGTCAGGCAGCTTGCTCAGTTGCATCAGAACCAGACCCACAGCGAAAGTCAGGCTGAGCTTCACCAGGAGGGCTGATGCAGGCGAGAGCCCGGCCGGGGAGAAACCAAGCTGTGGGCCACTGGAGGACCAGCTGGTGGCACCCGCACTTCCCAGTCTGGGCTTGATTGTGCCAGCTCACAGCTCAGGCCGTGTGTTGGCCTGAATGGGTTGGGGTCCTCTGTGCCCTCGGGCTCTGCTGTGGCCGCTGAAGGTGGGCGCGTGTGGAGGGTGTTCAGCCACCGCGTGTGTGGCGTGAAACATGCTCTCGTGGGCACCGAAGCCACAGCGCGCTCCTGTGCCATGAGGAGTGGGGTCTGGCTGGCCAGTCGCCCACCCTGCAGTGGTCCCTGAGGTGACTTAGGCACTGTTGTCGGGCAGGTCACCTGGGTTTAGAGTAGGTCCGCTTCTGAGGGGGGAGGGGGCGGCCTGATGCAGCCTGGGGGTGTTGCTGGTTCGGGGAGGGGCCTCCTGTGGACTCAGCACCCCCCACCTAACCCCCCGCCCCCGGCTTCTCTGCAGGCTGGCGCCCATGCGGCTCTACACACTCTCCAAGCGCCACTTTGTCCTCGTGTTTGTCGTCTTCTTCGTCTGTTTTGGCCTGACTGTCTTCGTTGGGATCAGAGGTAAGGTGCAGTTCTTGGTCATTTTATCATTTACAGTCACCCTGGTGCGTGCTTTTCAGCCTGGCCAAGCTGTACCCACTTTCTGTCACCTGCTAAGGGCCCCTTGGCAGAGGGTGAAGTGCCACTTCATTCTGAACCCACTGGGCAAGGGGTAGCCCGGGTGTCTCCCCTCGTAGCAGCCAGGGCTTGAGTTCAGCCTGCCAGCACCTGGTGGCCTTGACTGCGTACCTTTTATTGGACCGTCAGACATTTCCGTCAAGGCTCCTGTGCTCAGGACCCAGCCTGGGCGCTGGGGAGTTCAGAACATGCTGATAGACGGGGGCCACAGGCCAGGAGTGCACATTCTTGGGGGGGCATGAGACAGCTATGAGCACGGGGCTGCGGTGACCAAGGGGAGCCGGGAGCGTGACTAGTGACGCCCTGAACTCTTGGCAGGAGGGAGCCTGCAGATTGGCTTTGGCCTTGTGTGAGGGCCTCAGTGCCCCAGGGTTCCATGGCATGCAGTGTGAGGGAAGAGCCACACCGTAATGGTCTTCGCTTCAAAAATGCCTTTGAAATCACCCAGTCCAACCCCATTTCACACAGATGGAAAACAGAATGAGAGAAGTCGGCCCGTTTTCATAAGGTTCCCAGCAACCCGGTCTCTTCGGCCCTATCCAGGGGATAGGAGACCAGGACCTGCCTAGGTTGTTTCTTCTTTCCCTCTTAAATATCATGTTTGGTGAGCATGATTTCTGGGAGGTGTTTGTTTAATTACATTTCATATTAAAGCGTGAACGACATTAGGCTCAGCCTGTCCCAGAGGCAGTTGCGCCTCCAAACGCTAGTTCCTGAACCTCAATGTGACTGGGGCTGGTGACTGGCCCGAGGAAGCTGGGGGTGAGGGTGGTTGCTTAGGTGGCTGTTTGCCCGCCGATGATGAACATCACGGTGACAGTAGCAGCTGTAGCCAGTCTCCTCTTTTCCTTCCCGTGAGGTCACCAAGGAATAAGTCACATTAATCCCGGCACAGTACATATCAGTCATCTTACTCAATTTTCATAGCTGTCCTTTGAAGATTGGTAGGAGAGGCATTGATAGGCTTATGATTGGAGTCTCACGGGACCTCAGCCAATTCTTGTTTCCCTAAGCTACTATCTGTTGCAATATCCGTGATTATATTCAGCCTTTTCCACTCTTGCAAAAATGAAGTGATGCACCCAGGCTGAGATCAGAGAAACGATGTCAGGATTCCCACATCCCTTTCCTTCTCCCCAATGGGTACTGGTGTTAGGGTTCTCCAGAGAAACAGACCAATAGGATATATGTAGATACCAAAAGAGAGATTTTTTTGTGCCTTCCGGGCCTGCTCGGGCCTGATCAGACAGGAACCACTTCCATTTGACGATTAGAGTGCTGCCGTGCGTGCCCAACTCACGATGGGCAGCTCAGGTCTCATGGTAACTTGGGGGCCCATGGGTAAGTGTTTAGTCTCTACTCAGGCCCAATAGCAAGCCAAGAGCTGTGTCTTGCAAGGAGAGTATATGTGGAGGAGGGCAAGGCTTTGCTCCAAAGTCC
This sequence comes from Halichoerus grypus, assembly GCF_964656455.1. Classification (NCBI taxonomy): domain Eukaryota; kingdom Metazoa; phylum Chordata; class Mammalia; order Carnivora; family Phocidae; genus Halichoerus; species Halichoerus grypus. The sequence continues at coordinate 9,276,123 of NC_135720.1, read as the reverse complement.
CAAGGGCCTGCACTAAGATTCATCCATAGGGCCCTACCAGAAGCTCCAAATGGCATCCCTATCTTCTCCTGACATTTCAGACACCTTTATATCTGCCAGCTCGTATGGCCCCAGCAGGCAGCCTGCACGGCAGCCTGGACCTGCTGGGAAGCCTTCTCTTGTTCCGGGCCCCACTCAAAACTTGCACCTTTTTGGGTCACTAGGTAAATAGGCCAAAGTATCACACGCAAGCAAGGAACATGTTGCCTCTAAAACGCGAAGAGGCGAGGCCCACTAGGCATTGTGCCTCTGTTTTGGTTGTAGGGGGAGCCAAATCCAACAGTTTGTCTTTTGCCTTAGAAGGGATAGCTCTCCATGGCGCACACCACGGGACCCCCGGAAATTTCACTGAGGTAGAAGGCCCCTGAATTTTAACCAGATTTATTTCCCGTGCTCTGACATGCAAGTGTCTTACCAATGAGTTTAGGGTGGTTGCTCCTTACTCACTAGGTCTAGTCAGCATAATGTCATCAATGCGATGGACCAGCACGATAGCTTGTGGAAGGGAAAGATGACCAAGATCTGTGCAAACTCTGATGTGTGGCTGGGGAGTGACATACCTTTGGGGTAGGACAGTGCAGTGAAGGTGTATTGCTGGCCTGGCTGCCGGTGGGCCTTATTCCCAGGCATGCAGAAGACTGCTTCGTCCTGTACTTGCTGGTACAGCAGCCGCCTCTCAGCTACCGGAGGATGTGTGACTTTGCTCAAGCTGTGCGGCAGCTGCAGCCGGGATCACCCCCTGGTTAAGCCGATGGCGGTCCCCTGTCCTCTCCAAGAGCCACCTACCCTCTGCCCAGGCCAGATAGGCGAGTTGAATGGGGGTGTGGTGGGAATCTTTCACGTCCTCGATGGGAACACTAATGTCTGCGGCCTAGGAATGTGACACTGGTTTTGATTGTATTTTTGTAGGTAGAGGCTGTTCTGGTTACTTCCATTTGGCCTTTCCCGCCATAATAGCCCTCACTCCACAAGTCAGGGAACCAGTCTGGGGATTCTGCCAGTTGCTGAGTATCTCTGTTGCAATTATGCATTCTGGAACTGGGGACTTAGCCATAGGGATGGGTTCAGGACCGACTGGGCCCATTGTGACATGTGCCTGAGCTAAAACCCCATTGATTACCTGACCCCCATAAGTCCCTACTCTGACTGGTGTTTGGGGTTTCATGAAATTGGGGTCAGTTCAGGGCCAGTGTCCAGGGGACCCCAACATGTATTTCCTTTTCCCCAATGTGCAGTTATCTTGGTAAAAAGGCTGTAGGTTCCTTTGGGAGAATGGTTAGCAGTCTACATTTTTGGCAGTGTACTGGGGTGCTTTCTTGAGGGAACCAGTCTTCTTTCCTTCATTCAAGGGGTTTGGGTCTGTAAAGTGACCCAAATCTGGAAACTATTGATGGACTGTGACTCTCTGTTTTTATGATTCAGGTTAGACTCTTGTTCACTTGACTTAGACTTTTCTGCTTACACAGATCAAGTCAGACTTTAGCAGGCTTCCTGTGGATTTCACTTCTAGGAACGCCATAATCAACTAGCCAGTCCCATAGGTCTGTGTGAATCAGATTCTTCTGATTGCTGCTTTGACTGTCCTGTCCATTACAGGAGTCATACCCACCTTGCTTTGGATAGGTGAGCACCGCTGCTTGGCCCCACCGCTCCCGGGGTCCAGTTACTCCCATTGCGCTGGGTTTCCCCAGTTCACTGACCATGGTTCCTGCTGTAAGATCTGGTCCACAGAGCAGGGCAGTCATAGAGCTCGTTAAGGATGCTGGGGCCTCCCTCACAAATTTATTTGTCGTAGCAGTGGTGAAAGCTCTGTGTCCTGGAATCTCCCAGCAGGTCTTCAATGACAAATGTACCCCAATGTTCCAACCTCCCTAAGCCTCCGAATCCCTTCCTTTCCATTAAACCAAGGCAGGTGTGGCATTTCTGATTTGCTCACTGGGGACCACCTTTTGGTCCACATTTTAACCAACCATCCAAACTGTTAGAGCCCTTCCTAACTCCCTGAGCTCCAACATGCAAAGCAGAATCTCTCCTTAGTGGGCCTGCATCCATAAATTCAGACCGATCCAACTTTATGTTCCTTCCACCATTTTCCCACACCCTTCGTATTCATTCCCACATATGTTACCCGGATTTCTCTCTATATAAACGAGAAAACTCATGTAGTTCTTTTGGAGTGTAGTGCATCTCCTCATGGGTCATACCTTGTACCTCACCTTTAGGAGCCTGCTGGAACTTGAGTCTAGTTATCGTTCTAGAATCAGAGAGGGGAGGTTGCTGAGCAGAATCGGCATTGTCTTGCATGGCTGTCAGGGGAGTCTGTCTCCTTCTACTGGGAATGGGGAGAACTCTTTCAGTGGCAAAGAAGATGCATAGGAATTTAACAGCTCCGTGCCCCCATCTTCATTAGGATCTTCCTGCACGTCCCCAGGCCAGGATCGCTTGAGCAGTGAGGCAGCCTGTGAGGCTGGTGTTCAGCTTGTGTTGTAATTCAGCCAGTTGCAGGATGAGATTCTGGGCTTGACTTGCAGCACTCAGCGCTGTGGCTACAGGAGGTCAGACTCTCCATCAGGGCACACCGAAGCCGTCAGATCACTTACGCAGCACTGGAGCTGGGAATTCAAACCCTGGAGCTCACCTTGTCCGGGGACATTAGGAACAACCAGTCAACCTCATTCTATTTGTTTTCCAAAAATATTCTAAAATATCACAAATAGAGTCACTTAGCTCCTTCTTATAAGTGGTTGAATCTAGGAGTATCCAGTGGAGATGGTTTGCATATTTTCATGAACCAGTGCTGTCTTTACTGGATGTAGAGTCACTACCATCTTTACACCTGATCAGATTAGAGAACCAGTTCCAGAAACCCCAGAACCAATAGGGAGAAACTCTTCCTCCAGGCACCTGGGTGTGGCTCAATCGGTGAAGCATCTGCCTTCGGCTCAGGTCATGATCTCCGGGTCTTGGGATTGAGTCCCACAGCAGGCTCCTTGCTCAGTGGGGAGCCTGCTTCTCTCTGTCTCTTTCTCTCTCCCCTTCTGCCCCTCCCCACTGCTCATTCTCTCTCCCTCTCTCTCTCAAATAAATAAAATCTTAAAAAAAAGAAAAAATTCTTCCTCTATAACCACTCTCAGTACCAAATTCTATATTAGGGTTCTCCAAAGAAACTGAATCAATAGGAGGCATATATATATATATATATATAGAGAGAGAGAGAGAGAGAGAGAGAGGGAGAGAGGGCAGGGGTGGAGGGGGAGAGAGAGATTTATTATAAGGAACTGGCTCATAGGATTATGGAGGCTGAGAAACTCCAAGATCTGTAATCCACAAGCTAGAGGCACAGGAGAGCCAGATAAGGTCCAGTCTGTGTCTGGAAACAGCTGAATATTGATGGGCCAGCTTGAGGACCGAGAGCAAGCCCAGGCAGAGAGCAGATTCTCCCTTACTCAGCCTTTTGCTCTATTCAGGCCTTCAACCATTTGGATGAGGACCCCCCCCCCCCACATTGGCAGGGAAGTCTGCTGTCCTCCATCCACTGATTCAAATGTGAATCTCATCCAGAAACACCCTCACAGACACAGTCAGAATCACCTTTAGCCGGATATCTGGGTACCCACGGCCCAGTCAAGTTGACAAAAATCACCGTCCTCAGTCCTCTGGTAATAGCGTTATTAGGATTTCAGAATTAGGAGTGCCTTAGAGGCCACTGACTCAGTTGCCCTCATTTTGCAAATGTGAAAACAGACTCAGAAAGCCAAGTTAGCTAAGACTAGAGTCTAGACTTTTCTGACTCCCAGTTCTTAATTCTGAGAAAGCAGACTGCCTTATTTCCTGGAACAGGGGTTTGCTCAGATTGTGAATCTTTTAGAATAAGCCTCACTGGGGGTGCAAGCCTCCTTCCCACACAGGGACAGCCTCCTCAGCATTCATGAACACATTCCAGACACGTGTCACTGCATTGGTTATGAACTTGTTACATAGTCCTGTGCGTACTTGTGTGTCTCCTCCTCTAAATGGAGGATACTTGGTCACTGAGGCAGCCCAGAAAACTAGCATCACAGCTGAGAATGATTTTAGATGAATTAAATTAAAATCTGCTTCACGCTGCTTTCCTTTGAGGCCAAAGCTCTGAAAAATTACCTTGTAAGATTCCGTGAAGCTTATATATCTGCTGTTTCAGGAATATACATTGAGTGTACATTCATATATTTTATGCTTTTTTATATCCTGAGCTTAATAAATATTTTTGGAAGACTGGATTAATTGGATGAACAGATAAATGTGTCTTAATTTTTTAGCAGAAATCTTTATACTTCACAAAATACATAGACGTTGTCTGTGTCATTAATAGTTTCCTGGATCCGAGCACTACAGAGCGAGCACTCATTGAAAGCAAAGGAGAGGTTTTGGCGTAGATGGATCCTGGGGGAATCACATGTGGTGTGTGGCGGTCATATCGTGTCCCCTGCGTTGGGAAGTCATGACGTGCAGCAGTGTGGATGTTGTGTGTCTGTGTGTTTATATGTCCCCTAAGGACAGAGCAGGACAATAAGACCACCGCTACATAATGTGTGTCTTTCTTGGCATTTGAAAAACAATCAATAAATTAATTAGCGATATAGATATAACCTGCTTTTCTCATTCTCTATTACACTTTTAGGGCCCAAAGTAATCCAGACGTCTGCAGCTAATTTTTCACTAAATAACAGTAAAAAGGTAAGACTGGGTGGAGGGGGCAGCTGTCGGGGTCACTCCGAGGGTCCTTGGGGCGCGCCACCCTTGATGTGCAGCTTGCTTCTTAGGCAGCACGCACGTCTCACACCACTGTCAGCTGCTGGCCTCTGGGCTCTGGTTTGCTAGAAGGACCTTCTCTGCTGCGGCAATAGCTCAGTGCTGGAGAGGACGGTGCTGTCAGCCCGGGCAGCAGCAGTTGCTTTCCAAATGCCGGTTGACTCACCCCGATCCCTCACGCCCACAAGTCTTCCTAGACTCTGAGTTCTGACAATGCTCCCGTGGGCATCTGGCTGTTTCTTACTATATTTACACAAGTTAACGCAGGTCTCTTTCTTTTCTTTTTTAAATGTGGTTGATTCTTCATCTTTAGAGAAAAACAAAGGTCTTTCCAATTGGAGAATTTCAGTAATCTTTAATAAATGCTAATTGTGAGAGCCCAAACAACTAAACCCCTTTCTTTTTCTGCATACCAGACATATCTTTACCTGTAAACTGAATGCAGTTGTCCCACGTTCTCATGGCACCATAACGTTTAAATCTGATTGACCCCAAACGCCTCCCTGCCTTCCTTCTCTTAGCTCTCTGGTAGGTTTTAACCCTTACAGTTTTCAAAAAAGCAAACGGAGAAAAATGTCCAAAAACTTACCTTTTAATTCTACTCTTGCTAGTTGGAAAGGGCCCTCTGGTTAGCCCACTGACATTTGAGTTTCTTGATTTTCTTTCTCTCTTGCCCTGAGGACCTGATTCAAAGAGGTGCTACCATTGGGATTTCCTGAACATAGTTTGGTCTTTTAAAATTTCTCTCAGGGGCGCCTAGGTGGCTCAGTTGGTTAAGCGTCTGCCTTCAGCTCAGGTTGTGATTCCAGGGTCCTGGGATCGAGCCCCACATCGGGCTCCGTGCTCAGCGGGGAGCCTGCTTTTCCCTCTCCCTCTGCCTGCCACTCCTCCCTCCTTGTGTTCTCTATCTCTCTTTGTGTCAAATAAATAAATAAAATCTTAAAAAAAAATAAAAATAAAATTTCTCTCAGGATGTCAGTCCTTTTTTTTGACCCTAAAAATAGCAGCCGTCCCACCAAACTGACTTGCTCCCAAAAGATCAGACTCACTTCTGAAGGATGATAGACCATCCTCTTGTAGGTTTCAATGCCTCGTGGCTTCGGGCAAGCCTTTAGTCACAGAGCATTTCTGTCAGTTCTAAAACACAGATACTACATATTTATGTTCAAAGATTTCATTCAAATAATGCATTTCTTTGGCACCGTCGGTGGGCTCCTTAAGCAATGTTCTCTGTCTCCCACGGCTGCTAGGAGCCAGTATTACGGTTTTCAGCACACACTGCAAAAGCATCATTGGCGATGGGGTCCCGTCTAATTTTTCTCTCCAGGGGCAGTAAGACTTTCCTAAAGCTGTAAACAATAGACCTCAAACAGCGACTGGTACGGCATATTGGAACTGAGGAAATGATTCTTGTGAATATCAAGCTCTATTCTTGGTGTCCTTTATTATCTTATGGTACATCTTATCCTATGTACTGTTAATTTTTTTTTTCTCCAGGATGGCTTTTCTTGCTATTTAAGTAGGTATATGGTCCCAAGGCTGCAGATGCTGGACATTGCCTGCTTAGAGGTTTTCATGAGACAGAGGGGGTTGCAATAGGAAGCTAGTCTTTTCTTTTTCTGGAAGGCAAAATTTTACTTATATTGTCTAAAGGAAAACCACACATTTCTGTTTTGAGCTTACACAAACCTTTTTTTTCTTTTTAAAGATTTTATTTATTTATTTGACAGAGACAGAGCGAGAGAGGGAACACAAGCAGGGGGAGTGGGAGAGGGAAAAGCAGGCTTCCCGCGGAGCAGGGAGCCCAATGCCCAATGCGGGGCTCGATCCCAGGACCCCAGGATCACGACCTGAGCCGAAGGCAGACGCTTAATGACTGAGCCACCTAAATGTAAATTTTGTACGTTAAGATGAGGTATTTGGTAGACTTAATGAAAAGGTCATACGGATTACTTAACTCTTTTTTTCTTTTTGCCTTAGCTGAAGCCAATTCAAATCCTTTCAAATCCATTGTCTACATATAATCAGCAACTGTGGCTCACGTGCGTTGTGGAGTTGGATCAGTCAAAAGGTATGAAGCCTGACATTTCGGAACGGTGTTTCTTTGTACAAAGCACCATATTTTAAAGATTGAGAGAGCTTTAAAATCTTTGAACAAGTGCTCAAAGATGGATCACAGGGATGTTCATTAGTCTTTATAACAGCAACAGATTGGAAGCCCCTTCCATGTCTGCCAGTGTCTTCCAGAGAAAGTTATGATGCAGCGCTCAGCGAGCGCCCGTCAGCTTAGCTCAGCGGCTCCACAGGGTAGCCACGGCTGCAGCGCCTTTTCCCTGGGGTTCTGGGAGAGGCTTCAGTTCTGATGCCCTGAGGTGAAGGTTCTGTCCCCCAGGGACACTTGGCAGTTGTCACCCCGGGGCAGAGGAGTGCTCCTAGTACCTAGAGGGTGCTGAGCATCCCGCAGTGCACGGGACAGTCCCACAGCAGAGGGTGATCTGGCCTCAAAATATCGGTGCTGCTGAGGCTGAGAACCCTGCCCCGGCGCGTCCGGTCCCTAACGCTGCAGCTCTGCGAGTCTGGAGCGGCACTAGTTACGCGTCCTCAGGGAGAACGGAGAAAATGGTCACACATTGTTTTCCATGTTCTGTGATGCAGATGAGGCGCTTTGGCTGCGAAAGAATTTGAAAAGATAACCCCAGAACCACAGTAAATTAAGTGAAAAAAAAATGTGTATTACCAAAAAATTAACCCCCTTTTGTAACATTTAAAAAAAAAAACAAATGAATTTGGTATCACTGTGTATTTGTATGCCTAGAAAATGGTCTGGAAGGATGAACGTAACATGTTAATTATGGTTATCTCTAGGTGGTGGGATTTAAGTGTTTAATGACATCTTTGTATTTTTTTGTTCTCTGATTTTTTTTAACAGTGGGCATAAAAACAGGAAAATAATAAAATATGTAATCAGAAAAATAAGAAATCTAATTTTATTTTAGTATAAAGTTAAGTTAGAAATTTATGTGGGAAATTAAAAAACAAAATTTCATTAGCCATGAAATGCTTGCCCTTTTATGAACCCAAACTGGGGGACCTGTAATGTAGGTTTTTACATAGGCCCCTGGGTAACGGGTTGGACATAGAACCTGATGGGAAGGCTTTGCTTTGCAGACAAGTGTGAGGTTTTTCCCATGTGCTGAGGCTGAGGTGGTTGCAGGACCCTTCTGGGCATTCACCGTGGCAAGTGTGATGTGCCTGAGGTGGTCTCTGACACTGCATCTCTTTCTTTTGTAGAAACATCTATTCAGACAAGCTTCCTCATGACTGTTAAAGTTGACGGTGTAGCTCAAGATGGAACCACCATGTTCGTTCATAACAAGGTTCACAATCGGACGAGGACCCTCACCTGTGCGGGGGTGAGTGCGTTCGAATGTCAGCGATTATTCATCATGCTGCCCTGTTACATGCCTGCTTTCCTGAGTAAAAGAATCGAACCATACCAGTGATGGTGCAGAACACTCACCTAACTCTCTACACTGATACCTTATAAATTCTTACACACACACATTCACACACACACACACACACACACACAGAGGGTGCCTGTTTTCACTGTGTACTGCCTGGGGTGTCTACAGATGGCTGTTCACGGGCTTCTTGTCGCCTGTGAAGGTCTGCGCTGCTCCCTGGTCATCCCGAATCGTCAAGGCTTCGGGTTTCCAGCCCTGCTCCACCCGCGGGCCTGAGGCCCCAGCCTTGTAGGGAGAGTGGCCTCCTTGTTGGAGCGTCTGCTTCAGGGTGCGGTGTGTGGTTATGCGATGGGAAACCTGGTGGTCCAAAGTGAGAAAGGAACCCTCACTCTTGTTTTTTTGGCACCATATTCTGTCAGAATCCCGAGAGTCAGAACTGGGATCGCTCTGTATATAGCAGGGAGGCCCCCTGGGATGAAGCCGGTCGTGGGGGGCATGGAGAACACAGGGAACATCAGAAAAGAGAATGCGTGGATTGGGGGGTTAGGAAAGTGGTTTCCCCGGCAGGCCTCATGCCAGGCTTCCCGTACATTCAGGCCTCCCTCAGTCCCCAGCGCAGGCCCACAGAGCCCTGTTACCAGAGCCCCGTTGTACACAAGAAGAAACTGAGGCTCAGAGAGATCAGAGCACTTGCCCAAGGGACACACACAGTGAGCAGGGGCTGGGATCTCAGCCCATGCTTTTGTGTTCTAGAGCTCGTGCCCTTAGCAGCCACACACCGCCTGCTTCAGGACAGGGAAGCAGCAGGCCTGTGTGTCCTGGCAGGAAAGGATTCAGGTGGGGGAGGGTTCCTGTTTCATGCTGGCCCCCGTCTGTGGTCCGTCCCTGCTGGCATCTGCCTGAAGATCCCGAGGCGGCCACTCCCTGACCCGAGCAGCGGCTCCGCCCACGGGGTCCACCTTGTGGGCAGGTGTTGCTTGGAAAGCCGCACAAGTGACCAGACTCTCGCTCTGCTCCATTGTCACCCGTGGGAGGAGGCCTGGGCCAGCCTCTCAAATGTGTTGTCCTCGTCCTCAAAGTGGGGTAATGCCCTCCCTGACCGTCCTTGTAGAGTGGCGAGGATCAAGTCGGACACCGGATGGGAGAGCGGGCAGTGCCCAGTGGGGGGCCGAGCACCCCCCATGTCTGTGTGCAGTAGGTGCTGGGCCAGTTCTGCTGCGTAAATGGCAGGGAGGACAGATGCCGGGTCTGGAAGGCCTGCACGGGTGGGCTTCGCCTCCACCCCCAAGCCGACTGGGGTCCCGCTCCCGCTCCAGCTCCAGCTTTGCTCCTTCTCGCACCGGGCGGGTGATGATGAACAGGCGGCTGGTGACTTTATCTTACGGCTAATGTGACTGATCTTTCTGGTTTGCGAGGACCAAGGAGTTTCCCAGGATGGGGGACTTTCTGTTTTAAACGGGATAAGTCTCGGGCCAGCGAGGACGACTTGGTCACCTTGTCTGAGGCCTGTACTTGGAACAGCGCCAGGCTGCCCACAGGGCTGCTTGTCTACTTCCTGGCAGTGCCCCCCACACTGTGCCCCTCGAGAGTGGCCCTTGGTGCCTCGCCGTGGTGTCTCCCCTCTCCCACAGTTTCTACTGTTCTCTCTCTGTGCAGGCCCCTCCCCAGCCCTCCCAGGAGCACTGCCCTGACTTAAAAAAAAAGGATGGGATTTTTGTGTTCTGGAGCTATTGACCACCCTTTATACTACCTTTGTCTTGACGCGAAGAGAAAACACTGTCCACCTCAGGTAGCAAGTGGTCCGCGACAGGCGGGTAAGAATGCTGTGCTCTCCCCAAGGATTTGCAGAGGCACATTGTGATCGGTGCGCAAACCATGGCTTGAATGGAGAACCTCCAAACCATCAGGTGGTCTCACTGTAGTTTTTATAAACTTGAAGATACCTGCAGGCTGAGATATAACTGCTTTGTTCATTCAAGCATCCTCTGAAAGTCCAGACTCGTAAGAAGTGGTCATCTGTGCAGCACAGATCCATTCGCCGAGTACTAAGTACTGCTCAGTACTTAGCTGCCTCTGTCCCCACGTGCCTCCTGTGACCTGACTGTCGGGAACGAATTTGGTTTTGCAGAGACCAGGGATGACACACACACTCACCCCTTCCGACTTCTTCCCTGGCCCTTAGGTCAGCATCCCCTGCCTGCCGATTGTTAAGGCTTCCCATGAACACCCAGATCTGTTTTCCTACATGACCTCAGACATTCACAGCTTGGGGAGCCTTTGATCCACAGTGTGGGTGACTGCCCTGTTCATAGCCACGGCTCACATGGGCGCCACCCAGAGACTGTCAGACCGCGAGAGGACTTCTGAGGGGTGCACTAGGCGGCGAGGCTGCGCCCAGGTCACTGGCTGCCCTGCCACTGAGTACACATCCGCATCCACCGCCCCAGCCATGCTGAAGTAGGGGGGACCTGGTTCCTAACTGTATAGGAGATGGGGGCTCTGGGCAGGCAGTGAGCACACACACCCGTGTAATCACGCTAGCCATTGTTCCTGTAGCCTTTGCCTTGGGTGCGGGCCTGACCTCCCCACAGAGAGCACAGGGGCTCCGTGTAGGGAAGGACAGGTGTTGGGGTGAGGGGGCAGGCACTCTGTATATCACGCAGTGGCTGTGGAAGTGAGCAGGGAGGAGAGTGAGGCTCGGGGGTCTGATTCGTTGTGTCTTAACCTACGCTCCCCCTGCCCCCTTGTATTCGTGTGAATGTCAGGTTTGTGTTGCCTTAACTTTTTTATGCAGGTGACATTATTTTGAATCGTCCAAAGTAGAAAGATTCTAATGATTGCAAATCATCTATTATTTGTTTCCAAAAATATCCATTTGGTTCTTTCTAAGAATTGTTTTTGGCTGGCATCTGAATTTTTCTGGGCTCTGGCAAGTTCCTTGGAGATGGTTCGTTCGGCTCATCTGTTGTTGGCATGTGTTACTTCATGGGTCAGTTGGTGGGGGAGCCAGTCTTGCTGCTTTAAAGACACAGCTCTTCCTTGCATCTTTGCAGAGGTGTGCAGAAATTATTGTGGCCCACCTGGGCTACTTGAACTACACGCAGTATACCGTGATTGTGGGATTTGAACACCTGAAGCTGCCCATCAAGGAAATGAACTTCACGGTAAGTAAGCCGGCAGACCTCAGTGTCTCCATGGCTCGTTTGTTTAGCACCCATTCTTCTGTCAAATGACTGAAATAAATCTCAGCATTGAAATCTTGTTATTTTGGACAGTGGAAGACATGTACAATTTCTAAAAACTATAGGGCACCATAATTTCTCAAGTATATGGAAGCGGGTATAGCTAAATGAAACAGCATGAAATTGGAAACCCCTTGTGGTGTTCTGAGATTGGGAACAGAGAGAATAGAGAGTAGCCTTCCCGTGGGAAGGTCAGCAAGAGTTACCGGGTGAACCCTCCTGGTAGAAGAAGAGCCAGGCGGGACCCCGTTCGCCATGCCTGGGAGCCGCCCTCGGGCCCCACCTCTGGCGGGGCGTGGGCTCTGCTGTCCCGGGGCCTGCCCAGTGCAGCTCACACGGTGAGACTTCGCTGTCCTGTGTGCCACTGAAATCAGCCTCTTTGTTCCTTCCACTCGCTTGTGCACCAGTGTAACCAACGGAGTGACCAGGAGTATGGTTTGAGCTGGTTTAGATCCTGGCGCCATCATTGGCAGTTGAACATTGTTGAGCCTGTGTCCTTATCTGTAAACTAGCTGCCTCATAAAGCCCTGTCGAGCGAGGGAAGGTGGTAACGGGCTCCTTTTGAAACGTGGCGCTTTACTGAGCTAGAACTCCCATCCCTTAGGAGAAGCCTGATAGCAGTCCATCCCCATTCCTCCCTCCCCCGGCCTCCGGGGGGCTGAGAAGCCGCTCACCTTCTTTCTGTCTCTGTGGATTTGCCTGTTCTGGGCATTTCATGTGAATAGATTCATCGCATATGTGGTCTTTTGTGACGGACGTCTTTCCTTACTTAGGGTGGTATTTTCGAAGTTCGCCCGTGGTTTTGAGGGTATCAGCACCGCGTGCTTTGCTGAATGTTGCACTGTGTGGGTAGATTCCATTTTGTGTATCTGCTCATCGGTTGATGGGCGTTTGGGCTCTTTCCATTTGGGGCTTTTATGAATACTGCTGCTGTGAACATTCACGTGCAGGTCTTACTTGGACTGACGGGTGCCGTCTCCTGAGAGGTTTTGTTGGGTAGGCCCTCTCCTGCATGCTGGACATGCACTGCCTCACCCTGCCCACCTCCGCGGTGGCGCCTGTGGTCCCCATTTTCCTGGGGGGCCCCTGGAGGTCGGCTGGGCGTGGGATCATGCACGATGCCTGCTCATTGGAGGCACTCAGCAAATGGCACCTGTTGTTAACATTCGTATTACTTTTTTTTCATGTTGTCTCCAAACTACCCAAGATGAGTTTTGTTCTTTATCTACATGATAGCTCTCCAGATATTTAAAAATGTTGCCTCAGCCCCTCGGAGATTCTTCCTTTCCTTCACACGGCCCTGGGGGTGGCTTCTGGACCCGTCAGGCTCCAGGTCTCCTTCCTGGGGCTGCCCTAGTCAGCCTGGCGGGGGGTGGGGGGGGGCAGCTTGTGAAGTAGAAGGAGCAGGTGGCCCTCCAGGTGTGGCTGGAGCCTGCCAGCTGGCTCCTCTGGCAGCCTCATCACCTGTCGGCTTGTGTTCTGCCAACTGCTAAACACCCCTCGGACTTTTTCCTCCGTAACTGCGGTTCGGTCTGTTCTCATTCCGCCCACAGTGAGTCTTTCTCATTCCCTGCCTCTGTGGTTTTTCTGTAACAGTTCTCCGACCCCGCTCAGGCATTGCACTGTGCCCTTGAGTTTCTTTTCAGTGGTTTTGGCTTCTGGGTCCAGCCTCTCCTCACCCTTTGGGTTCGAATCTGGATTCTGTTCTTTGTGGTATGAAAGATTTCCTAGAGCTTTTTCCTCAGAACATCTGGCCAGCATCCTGCCTGTGTCCTCGAGTTCATGATGCAGCGGTTGAACCCTGATAGGGTCTGAGACAGATGCCCTAAGCTCAGGCACACTGATTCCACGCTGTGCTAACCATCTGTGCTTTAGACTTTGCTATTTTAGAATTACCCCGAATCAAGAATGCAGAGAGCAAAGAGCACCATGTTTCTCAGACAGAGGACCTCTCCTTTCCATCTTTGTCGGGGTTTCATCCCCTGAAAGCCTTTATCAGCGTTCTCCACAGCTTTCCCCGCAGGCTCAGTCCACCCCAACCCTATTACATGGGTCCCTAATACATGGGTTCATTTTTGATTGGGGTTCTCTCCTTCCATTTTTTCTGTTTTATTTCCCCTTGGACTTACTCCTAAATAATTTGGTACATATTTCAGATAAACTTGGTACATGTCATTCCACTGTTGCTCAAGAAGGCAGGTGATGTGGTCTCACTGGAGGGCTCAGCAAGGAAATTGCCGTCAGAACGGCTCATCTGGAATGATGCTGTTAGGCAGAGCTGCATTCTGGGTAGTGCTCTTCAGCATCCAGAATGCTGATACATGAGACCCCTGCAATCTGCGGGGATGTTACCTAAGATTTTTCTCCATTTTTGTTCATTTCTGTATTCCCAGTACCCAACAGTGCGCCTGGCAACAGTTAGGCTTATAATAAATATATATGGGTTGAATTGAAGAATAACACCATAGCATTTCACAGATTAAGAAATTCAAATGGCCAACAGACTTGTGAAATGATGTTTATCCTTGCTATAAACCAAAGAATCAGAGACTTCAAAAAGGAATGCTTTTTTTTTTTTTTTAACCTGGCAAATGGTAAAAACACCTACAAGAAAAATCACACCTAGGATTAGTGAAATGCAAGTACACAAGTTCTTTCAAACAGGTTAATGAGGGGTCTAAATGAGTTTCAGTGTTGGGGGCAGTTTGGCAGTGTATCAAAGCCTTCTTTTTGACCTAGTAATTCTACTTCTGTGCATTTATTCTAATGAAACAATTAGAAAAGTACAGGAAGATTTGTATTTTTCATAGCAGAAAGTTGGAGCAATCTGTATTTCAGTGGAGTTCTGGTTAAATAAATTAGTTTTTCTGCAGCTGTTAAAATAATGAACTGGTCACAGAATAGATAGCATAATCTGCTATTGATTTTAAAAAAGGAAAAAAAGTTAATGAATTGAAAGTGCTGATTGACACTTTCTATTATAGAAAACTCCGGAAGGCTATCTCTGGGTGGTAGGCTTAATGGTTTATTTTTTTCTTCTGTTTCTTTATAATGAGCTTTTTATTACCTTTATAATCAGAAGAGAAAATTTTTTTTTTTTTAAAAAGGCTCCTGGGCGCCTGGGTGGCTCAGTCGTTAAGCGTCTGCCTTCGGCTCAGGTCATGGTCCCAGGGTCCTGGGATCGAGCCCCACATCGGGCTCCCTGCTCGGCAGGAAGCCTGCTTCTCCCTCTCCCACTCCCCCTGCTTGTGTTCCCTCTCTCGCTGTGTCTCTCACTCTGTCAAAATAAATAAATAAAATCTTTAAAAAAAAAAAAAAAAAAAAAAGGCTCCTAAGACAACTGATATTTGAGAGGGGAAGCCAACATACCCTCCGGCAGTTCACTCTGAGGAGCTTAGTTATGGAAGAGCTACCTCAGAAAATCACGGTTTAGTGTTGTGTCTAAAACTTGTACAGAGATGCGTTAAGAAACCAGAGAACCTTATGCAAAGTATGTCTGTATCTTTTATAAAATTGCTGTTGAAAAGCATCCATTATGTTGTGAACTCTGATCTAAACCTCCAGACAGAATTCCTTTTGACCGTTTGTTACAAACTCCTTTTATGGGACATAGACTGAAAGCTGTACGGCTCACTACATTTCCCTTTCAGCATGAGCTGCTAGAAATTTCAGGAATAAGTTTTATGCCAAACTGTGGTAGTTACTAATACCCTGGTATAGGTTTAATTATTTGCCCTCTTTCTTTACAATTTTACCTTTTAAAAAGCTTTTAAAAATTGTTCCCATCTAATCCATCTTTTTATCACAAGCTGACTTCGTTTCCATTTTGGAAGTAAAGAAAATAGAACAAATAAAATACATACAAAAAGTATGTCAGTGATACTGTTGTCCACGCACCGGAACGGCTGAGGTGAAGGAGTCAGGAAGACGCCGAAGCCGGCCAGGGTGCGGGGCAGCCCGAGCCCTTGTACTCTGCCCGCGGCCGTGGGAACACTACGCCGGAGATGCACACGCATCGGCCCTGCCTGGTTCCTCCTGGCTCCGCCCCGCGCCCATCAGCACAGGATGGCTCCCAGTGGCACGGTCGTGCCTGCTCTGGGGTGTCGTGTGGCAGGAAGGAGGAGCGGTGGCAGCTTTCACAGGCATGGTGTTGAAGGCGATAAGCCAAATACAAAATAGCACGTGGTGTGCGATTCCGTTTATGTAAGTGGTAGGAACGGGCAAAATGAATCTGCGCCATTAAATCAGGATTAGTGTTCCTTGGGTAATTAGTGACTCGAAGGGGGCATCCGGCCGGGGGGCTTCTGGGGCGCGGTGATGGTGTTCCTCAATCAGAACACTGTTCACACTGGTCTGTTCCATCTGTGACAGTTCATTGAGTCGTACACATGCAGTTTTTTGTAGGTATGGTACCTTTCAGTAAAAACTTAACAGGTTATGTGGTGCACTTGAAAACTCAGAGCTCATCACGTGGCTGCCTGTTTAACCACATCCATTTCTTCAGACAGTCCTTGCTGCTTTGATGGAATTTGACGTGGGAGGGTTTCTATTGTTGTTTGGCGTTTCCTTGGAGATCTTTGGCATCTGGGGACTTGAGTGTGCTGGTCGCCGTGGCTCTTACCTGCCCCTGGGCGTCCCCATCGGTTTCGCTAGCCAGTTCTTCCTCGTTGATGGAAATGGAGTTCAGGATGAAAACTACCCTGGTTGCTTCTCCAACCTACCAGGAGAGAGAATCATCACAAGGGCAGCCCCCAAATGTTCGGACGCTCTGTTTTTGGCAGAATACGTCTGCCCTTCTGCAGACACCTAGATGGTTGATGGTCGTTTTCTTGTCTCACCTGCTGTGCGGGGCTTTATCTTCTGTCTGGCATTGTTGTTGATGCCATGTACCCTTACGTTGAGAAGCTTCATTTCTTTCCTTTTGTTCTCATGCCCATACTCTGCGAACATCTGGTTCACTGATTTCTACTTACGTACACACCTATTTGAAGTGGAGTGGCACTCCTTCTATCTCTGCCTCCTCTCTCAGCTCTTGTTCTTCTCCGTGCGTCTTGCCCACATCCCACTGCCATGTTCAAGTCCAGACCACCCTCCGGTCCTGCAGGTGCATAGGAGAATACTGCTTATCTCCTGTGTCCTTAAAAAAGGGCTGAGCTGGGCATTTTCCCCTCTAATTAAGTGCCCTTTAGGTCGATTCTTGAGTGACACTGCCATCAGCTGTTCACATTTCATTTCCTCTTTTTTCTTCCTAAGCCACAACTTCTCCCTGGGGGATGAGATTAAAACAATAGCTCATGCTCTCGAGTCCTTCAGGTTTCTGTCTGGTAGATACCCTCCGGTTTCCATGTGAATTGAGAGGACTGGCAGCCGGCAGCACTTCGAGAAGCACTGACCAGATTCTTGGGTCATACTTGCCCTGTTGTTCTCATAGGACAAATTACAAAAGCATATGTTAGGCTTTTCCCCTCCAAATATTTCTATATAATATCTTTTATATCGGTTTTCAAGTGTTGGAAACCCAGGCTGTGAATCTGAGCCTGGAACCAGTTCCGGGGGTTGCTTAGTGCTGCCCTAGGTTGCTGGGAGTACCACCCACCTGAGCAGTGAGTACCCCGATGTGCTCAACAAATGTTGAATGGTGAATGGAGCACTGGACCAAAACTCTGTAGATTGTGATTAGGGAGAAATGGCCTAGGGCATAAAATGGATGCTTGTTCCGAAGTCAGTGTGCGGTGTGGCAGGGTGAGCCCAGTCTCTGGAGGAACAGAGGTGGCTTTGTGAAGGCCAGAGGACCTCGCTGCACATGCCAGTGAATGGATTGATGACTCTTAAGATTTCAAAGTAAATGTCTAAAGCCTGAATGTTTTCTGGGAGTTTACTCCATTTCCTTTTACTTATTTTACTTTTTAGTTTCAAACGTACACATTCGCGCTTAAAAGGAAACGCAGAAACAAACTCCCCTAATTCCATGCGGTGAGGCCCACGCAGCGGCTGCCGTCCCAGTCATGGTGCTGGCACAGGCACTGGCCGGCTGCTTGACGAGCCCTGTGGGCCCTCCTCCTAGTCCTGGCATCACTGCATCCATTGTCTGCAGCCGAGGGGCCAGGGCCCTGTTCTCTGAACTTCCCACATTCTTCTTGGGCTCCCTCAAGGGAAAAGAAAGACTTCCCAAGCCCTTGGCACAAGTGAATACCAGACTGGGTTGGGAGGCTGGCCCGGTCCCCCGAGAACACAGAGGTGATTCCTCTCAGCTGCTGCTGGCGAAGGCCGCCTCCCGCAGAGAAACGCCAGGTGGACATGGTTTCCCTGGATCGGGAAGGACAGGGGGAAGGCACAGCAGGAGCTAAGGGACCGTTCTGAGGGTCCGCTGTGCACCAGCCGCCAGCCCAGGGCTCCGGCCACAGCGGTGAGGGCCAGAATCGAGCGCTTTGTTCCACGTCACCCTCCTCCTCCTCCTTCTGTGAACTCTTAGATTAGACCTGAAGGCATGTTTTACGTTTAGCTACCTTTATTGGATAAAGCATTGTTTTCTAGGGTTAATTTTTAAAGTGAGCGAGGTGTTTTATACTGTTCTGACAGAGTCCCCCCTCCTTTAGGGGTTCCTTAGTTATTTTCCTTCTCAGTCTCTTGAGGGTCAGATACTTTCATCACTGTAACTTTAAACATATTTTGTGAATTTTTTTCCTGATGCTAACACTTTTTCTTTCTTGATTGTGCCTTACAATCTGTTTTTTCAAACTAAGATACGTATTTTTTCATTTGAATCTCATGTTGATGTTGATACCCCACATCGGTGCTCATAACTGCTACTGTGATGATTTTGTAAATGATACTTTTTAACAATTAAAGACCATAGCAATGATCATAATAGTTGCATTATGTTTCAGATTTATAATAGCGGCTGCTATTTATTGAACTTGTGCTGTTTGTCAGGCACTGTGCTAAACTTTTTGTAAGCATCATCTTAGTTAAATGTTCTGATAATTCTATAAAGTAGGTAATAGTATCCCCATTTTATGGAAGAGAAGTCTGAGGGTTGTAGATTAAGCTAGTTTCCCAGCTAGAAGATGGAAAGGCTGAGATTTGAACCTGAGTCTCTGACTTCAAAATTCATATGCCCTTAATCACTATGATTTCTCCTTTCTCATTAACATTTGATTGTTAATTGTTGTTTTTTGTTTGATGGCTCTGTTGAAGTATAATTGACATACAATGAAATGCACATATTTAAAATATAAAATTTGATCCATTCTGACATGTACACACCTGGGAAACACTCACCATAATCAAGACAATATGCATACCCCTCAGTCCCTAAAAGTTCCCTCATGCCCCTTCCTCCTGTTACCTTCTCATCCCCCCGGCCACCACTGATCTGCTTTCATTACAGATTCATTTGTATTTATGTAAAATTTTATATAAACACGGGGTGCCTGGGAGGCTCAGTTGGTGAAGTGTCCAACTCTTGATTTCGACTCAGGTTGTGATCTCAGGGTCATGGGGTCGAGCCCTGCATCGGGCTCCATGCTCAGCGGGGAGTCTGCTTGAGATTCTCTCTCCCCCTTTCCCCCTGCCCTCCCACCCCCTGCTTGTACTCTCTCTCTCTAAAGTAAAGAAATAAGTAAATCTTTTAAAAATATTTATATAAACATCATCTTACAATATGTTTGAATTCTTTCACTCAGTATAATTATTTTGAGATTAACTGATGCTGTTGGGTACATCATTTGTTCATTCCTTTTGCTCTGGTGTGCCGATACAGCATAGATTATTTATCCATTCACCTGTTGCGGGACACTGAGGTGGTCTCCAGTTTAGGGCTGTTTGTTGTACAGCCGCTGTGAACGCCTGTATATAAATCTTTGTGTGGACGTGTGCTTTCATGTCTCTTGGGTAAATACCCAGGATTGGAGTGGCTGGGTCATGCGGTAGGGGTGTGTTTGACTGAGAAACTGACAAACTGTTTCCAAAGCGGTTGTATTGCTTTACGTTCCCTCAGCAGCATATGAGAGAGCTCCAGTTGCCTCACATCCTCGTCGGCACCGGTATGGTTGTGTTTTCAGTTTTGGCCATTCTAGTCGGTGTGTAGTGGTGGTGTTTATTGTGTGGTGACTTTCATCTGCAGTACTTTGAAAATGTCCTCTGGCTGGCATTTTTCTGGCAAGAAATCTGCTGTCCTTCCTTATCTTTGTCCCCTGAATAGATGCTTCTCTCATCCCACCCCCTCTACCCTGACTTAAGACTTTTCTCTTTTACTTATTTAAACAATTTGATTCTGGTGTTCCTTGATGTACTTTACTTCCTTTCTCTTACTTAGGGTTCATTGAGTTCTTCAATTTGTGAGTTCACAGTCTTCATTAAATTTGGAAAAATTTCCGTCATTATGTCTTCAAATATTTTTTTTAATCCTCTTGCCCTGCCCCCCCCCCCCCCGCCCCTACACATCTCTTAGGCCACTTGGAGTTGTCTCACAGCTTACGCTCTGTTCAGTTTTGTGCTGGTTCATTTAAAATCATGTCTGTTGGCACGTCTCCATGTTCTCTCATCTCTGTCACATCTCTTCCACTGTTGTTGCTCCTCCAGATTCTGACCTCACGTGTTCAGACTTTCCTCTAGCTTCTTGCTGCCCTTATCTGCTAATTCTGTGTCATCTGGGATTCCTGGAGCAGTTTTGATTGATTCTTTTTTTTCCTCATTACAGTTCAGATTTTCTTGTTTTTTTCGTTAGGTATTTTTCTTTTTTCTTTCTTTTTTTCCTATCTTTCTTTCTTTTTTGAGTATAGTTGACACACACAGCGTTACATGTCCGGTATTTTTTATTTAATGCCAGGCATTATTAATGTTAGATTTTGTATTCTTATAGATGTCTTTGAGCTTTGTTCTGGGATGTTGTGAAGTTACTTGGAAATGGCTTGACTTTTTTAGGCCTTGCTTTTAAACTTCTCTAGGTGGGACCAAACCAGCATGAAGTCTAAAGCTACTTCCTTCCCACCACTGGGGTATGCTACCCAGTGACCCCTTGTGCATCCTGCCCTGATCAGTGTTCAGGTGGAGACATGAGGGGGACCACCTTTGGCAGGTGTCCAGAGCTCTGTCTTCCAGCTTTCCTCTCAGTACTCTGTACTTTGAATCACAGCCAGTGGATTGTCTCCCTGGACTTCCAGCAGTGTGTCCATGATTCTCTGCTTGGGCTCCCTCCCCACCATGGCTCGGGGCAGCTAGAGGGTGCACCTCTCTCTTACCAGCCAGAGATAACTGTCCTTCATTGCCTCCTGTGCAGTGTCTTAAACTGTGTGTATGTGTCGTGTGTGTATGTGTGTGTGTACCTGTGTGTGGGGGTGGGTGTGGGTATTTTAAATGTTTCAGGTAAGTTAGGTAAATCTCATGTCTATAACTCTATTCTGAAGTAGATTTTTCAAAATTGCTCAAATGATTTTAAATGCATTAAAACAGTGGAGCTCACTGGCCCAGTGCAGTGCAGTGTTCTGGGGTCTGGTGAGAAATCTGGCTTGTGACCGAGGTTGGAAGGGCTGCCTTCTGCCTGCCATCGGTATGTGGTGCATGCATCCTCCGCTCCGTTAGGTGTATACTTGATAGGAGTGAATCTACTCAGCATGAGAGCTGACACCTGTCATTCCATTGTACTTTTTGGTGTCAGATTCATATTTATGTGTTTCACTTAATCTTTTTTTAGAATATCCTACCTACTCACATTTTTGCATCTTTTAAAAATCTCTTTCTTTTAATGGAAAGCATGGCTTTTTCTAATAAAGGGATTGACAGTATTGATTTTTCTTTTTTAGAGATAGAGAGTGCGTGTGAGGGTAGGGGCGGGCAGAGGGAGAGGGAGACAGGGAATCTTAAGCAGGCTCCACAGTCAGCGCAGAGCCCGATGCGGGGCTCGATCTCGCAACCCTGAGATCATGACCTGAGCCAAGATCAACAGTCAGATACTTAACTGACTGGGCCACTCAGGCACCCCGACAGCATTGATTTTTTGATATGAAATTTATAAGCCAAATGCTCTTCTTGTGATTACAGAATAATTTGTCAGATTTATCATTAATATGACCATTTAAAACTATTTCCAACTCTTATAATTAAGATTTTCAAAGTCTGTGTTCTTTAATATAAAAATAAAATGTACTAAGTGTTAAAATTTTTTAGAACATGTAAGAAGGCATAGAAGAGAGAACATTTAAAATTATAGTATTGTATCTAGAGATAACTATTATTACTAATCTGGTGTACTTCCTTTTAGATGGATTTTTTTTTTTCAAATTATTTTCCTGCTTTACATTTTAGTGGAAGACTTATGACCCTGCATTTTCCCAATGGGAAATTTGGTTCCGATTCGTCTTTGTGGTGCTTACCTTCATTGTCACTGTAAGTCCCATTTGCCTGACAGACCACGTCAGAATCCTAACAAGGGCAGAGTTAATTTATGAATTATGATTATCACAGTGTGAACCATGGAGGCGAACCGTAAGAGCCTCTTAACTATAGAGAACAAACAGGGTTACTGGAGGGAAGGCGGGAGGGCGGATGGCTGAATGGGGGATGGGGATTAAGGAGGGCATGTACTGGGATGAGCACTGGGTGTTGTATGTAAGTGACAAATCACTAACTTCTACTCCCAAAACCAATATTACACTATATGTTAACTAGCCTGAATTTAAATTAAAAAAAAAAAAAATGTGAACCACACAGGAGATTTATCTGAACTCAGATGCTCCATCCAACGGGCCAACCTGATATTACCAAATACGAATGTCAGCTAGGTGCTACCGTGCAAAAAGAGAGCTTGGTATCAGTTTGTAAGGACCTCTGTGTGGTGTCACAGTGGTGACAGACCCCTTTCAAGTAAATGCTCATCAGGGTGCAATGACAGTGCCATTTCACCTGCCTTGTTTGAACCACCTTCTTTTTACGCAGGCAGATAACGGCACATGCTTGGGTTTTTACGTTTGGAAAATTGTACCAGACCTTTTGGTCTCTGGGCTTTTTCAGGAGGAAGGCCGCAGATGAGTGGGTTTGGCAGTACATGCTTTTGGCTCCTTTGGGCTCTGAGTTCAGTGTCTGCAAGCACCCTGTGACTTTGGGGCAAATACTTACCCTTGAAGCACACGCGATCCCCACAGAGGCCCAGTCAGTGAAGATGGGAATTTAAAACTGGAGGAAGGACATCAATCCATACACACATACATACTGGAGGAAGAGAGGACGTGTGTTGGTACTCCGTGCCATCTGAAGGGTGATGGCCCACCCCTCAGCTGCTTGCCCCTTGCTGACACGGAGGGTGTGCCATTCCGGAGATTATCCCCTCTTTGCAGTGAGGGAATTGCCACCCAAGCAAGGATCACTTCACAGTCCAACTGTACACAGAAGGACATAGGCTTGTGGGGACAAACATGTGAAGGAGGTGCCAGTTGGTGGTGACATGGGACCTGAGTGTGGATGGGGGGAGAGGACACAGCCGCTGGTGGACAGTGGAATCTGCAGAGAGCTGGGGATTGCGGTCCCGGCCATGCCCAGGGCTTCCCCTAACGAACCTACTAAAGCTGAGTGGAGAGCGGCAGTTGGTGTTTGGTCAGCAGAAACCCTTGCTGTCTCTTGAAGCGTCTCTGTTATCTGAGGGTCTGCTGCCACACTCTGGGGCCCAAAGGGCGGGGGCACCCATGGCATGATGTTCTTAAACAAGAGAAATGAGCCTGAGCCTCACAGGCTGGGAGAAATGGCCCATCAGCCCAGGAAGTCCAAATTCCCTGGGAAATCATTGGCTTATGTTAGATTACAGAAAAAAAAAACAAAACAAAAAACTCCAGGTCTTTTTATACAAATTGTGTAATGTTTTAAAGTACTTTAAAGAAACTCCCATGGCTCAACACAGCTTCTTCAGGGAGGTGTTTGAAAATAAACACATCCTCTGACCATGGTTATCGGCCTCATTTCCTTTTGTTCAGGGAGCCCTGGTGCCCTCCTTAGAAGCTGGTGCCATCTGCAGATGTCGCCTGGCTGGAGCGTGTGGCCTGTCCCCAGGGAGGTCCTCTGTGTGGGTGTGTGGGGCCCACCTGATAGCAGTAGCCTGTCCCGGGGGAGCTGGGAGGGGTGGGGGCAGGGGGTTATGGCCGGTGTGTTCCCTGCCCCCTCCTGCCCCTGGGAGAACAGCTTGTGACCCTCTTACCCGCAGCTCCTTGCCGGTGATTCACATCTTATCTCAGGGCAGCAAGGGGTTAACTCAGATTTGGCTGACCATCAGTCTGGGAAGACTTAACAACGTGCTGCCAAGCAAGGCGGAAGCAAACACAGTAACTTGCGTTGCTGATTCGGTTTGCAGTGCTTGTTCGCACATGCCCTCCGGAAGTTTTCCATGCGAGACTGGGGGATGGAGCAGAAGTGGATGTCCATTCTTTTGCCTCTGCTGCTGCTTTACAATGGTAGGTGCCCATTTTGTTTTGGAGCTTTCCCCCTTTAAAGCATGAAGCTGCAGAGTCTCCAGAAGAGCCCGGGCGCTGGAGGAACAGGGGGCCGCCCCAGAGCGCGGGAGCCGTGCGGCACCAGGCCGGGCAGATGCCTGGCAGCTCCCACAGACAAGTGACTGCTCGGGCAGTGAGAACCGGGAAGGGCCGCAGACACGGCCGTCTGTTCTCTTCCCCTGCTTCAGAAGGCGTTCGCTTGCAGAGCCGCCGACTCGCAGGCCTGCGGGAGCCGCGGGTGGTGCGAGCGGACGGCGCTCTGTAGTGATCACTGCAGCGATCTGTTCATTGGCTTTGCGGTGTTTTGAAAGACAAAACAGCCTTTAGTTCACTACCTCCCTTTGGCTCTGACTGAGGAGAAGGTGATGGTGAGTCCTGCCCTCACCGAGAGGACGGATGCCCTGTGCTGGGTGGGGAGAGCCTGCGTCCATCAGGCCCTTCTGTCTGTTGCCTTCCAGATCCGTTCTTCCCGCTCTCCTTTCTGGTGAACAGCTGGGTTCCGGGCATGCTGGACGATCTCTTTCAGTCCGTGTTCCTATGTGCCTTGCTGCTCTTCTGGCTCTGTGTGTATCATGGGGTACGCGTCCAGGTGAGCATCCGCCCAGCCCTGCCAGAGGGGGTCCGAGACCCCGTCCTTCTGGCCCACACTCTGGTGACAGTCCTTACGATCAACGTCTCCTTGAGAATCTGTCTTCAGCCTCCGTCAGCAGAAGAGTGCATGCTATGTAGAAGTGATCGGAGTGTCTGTGATCTAGTGTGGTCTACTAGGGGTTAATGGTTTGCTAGAATTACTAACTTATTTCTTACTTTTTCTTTGATTTTTAGGGAGAAAGGAAGTGTTTGACTTTCTATTTGCCTAAATTCTTCATTGTTGGACTATTGTGGTTGGCTTCTGTCACACTGGGAATATGGCAGACGTGAGTAATTTTGTTATGTGTGAAACCTCAGGCATGGAAAGCATTTGACAAAGGTGGACAGATCCGAAGTCTCACTGTATTTTGTGAACCCATCTGGAAAGGAATCTGTCACCAGGGTTTCAAGACTTGATAGTGTGACTTGAACTGAGGATTCATTTCAAGCCTGACTGGCATGTAGGTAACACAGTTCTAGTCTCAGCTGGAAAGATTTCTCCTTCAAAGTGGCAAAGACGTTGTCGTCTGTAGGAACGGTACTCGGGGCCTGGCTCGCTCCTCCCCACCAGAAGCTTTAGTTTCTCCTTGGGCTTGCACCCGTGAACTCCCCATCCCTGCATCCCCATCCCTGCACCGGCTCCCAAGGCTTATGGTGACATAGTGGTTTTGTCCTTCTGTAAAATGGGACCAACGCACAAGCCTAATGTGGTCACAGCCCGATGCACCTGAGTGGGATTTTCTGCAGAAAGGAGTTCCATTCCAGGGTTATGGTTTTGGCCCTCGGCACGTCTGACTCCATGGCCCAGTAATGACAGAATTCAGCCCGCCTCGTCTCCCTGCCCTGTCCCTGTCTCCGGCATTGACTTTTATAGCTTTCTTTGTGTACTCGTCTCTCCCCAGTGCCCATCCGTGCCATTGAAAAGGTGCCTGAAAACAGTTCTTGACGTTGCAGGAGAGATAGGGATTTTTTGTAATGAAAAATACTGTAACTTCACAGTATAGACAACTGCGGGCAAACAGTTCAGTAGCACCAGATGCATTTACAATGTGAAATTTAGGATTACTTTTTAAAATCTTACTGTTGGTTAATTTGTTTATGTTAATAAGATTTATTTATTTATTTATTTATTTATTTATTTATCATCTCTACACCTGATGTGGGGCTTGAACTCACAACCCCGAGATGAAGAGTCATCTTCATCTGACTGAGCCAGCCAGGCACCTCTGTTAAAAAGTTTTTGTAAAAAGCCAAATGAAAGTATACAATGAAAAGTAAGCTAGTTATTGATCTATGATTTTTTATAATATTGTATTTTCAGAGTTAATGAATTACACGATCCAATGTACCAGTATCGAGTTGACACAGGAAATTTTCAGGTAAGGATTATTAATGATGCCTGAGGGTTTTCTTTAAATGCAGTTTTTAAAAAATACTCAATTTGGTAACTTAAATTGTGCTGCTGACATGAGCTTGCTAACTGGCTATTTAGGGGAGCCTATAGAAGGTTCACGGGTGTAAAATTTGGAAAAATGTGTGAGTAGTATGAAAAATAAACTTTTAAAAACAAAGTTGTCGGGGCACCTGGGTGGCTCGGTCAGTTAAGAGTGTGCTTTCAGCTCAGGTCATGATCCTGGGGTCCTGGGATCGAACCCCTGTCAGGCTCCCTACTCAGCGGGGAGTTACTTCTCTCTCTCCCTCTGCAGATCCCCCTGCTTGTGCTCTCTCTCTCTCTTTCTAACATAAAAAAGATTTATTTGAGAGAGTGAGTGAGAGAGAGAATGAGCAGGGGGAAGGGCAGAGGGAGAGGGAAAAGCAGACTTCCTGCTGAGTAGGGAGTCTGATGTGGGGCTCCATCACGGGATTCCGGGATCATGACCTGAGCTGAAGGTAGACGCTTAACTGAGCCACCCAGGCGCCCCAATAAATAAAATCTTAAAAAAAAGAAAAAAGTTTGAAAGAATATTCGGTAGAAATCGCCCTCGCTTAGAAGGCGGCTGTTTGGGGTGAAATGAGCTTTCTTCACCTAATATGTCTTTTTGCTAAATGTCCAGACTTAGTTTTCCAGGACTAGAGGTAATATTTGTTTATAAACACTAAAATTCTTTTTAAAAGAAGGAGGTCTTGGGGCACCTGAGTGGCGCAGTTGGTTAAGCATCCGACTCTTGGTTTCAGCTCGGGTCGTGATCCCGGGGTCCTGGGATTGAGCCCCGCATTTGTAAGGCTCCCTGCTCAGTGGGGAGTCTGTCTCTCCCTCTAACCCTACCCGAACCGCCCCCCCCCCGCCCCGCGCCCCGGTCTCAGTGGCTCTCTCTCAAATGAATAAATAAAAAATCCTTTAAAAAAAAAGTTGTCACTCCCATTCCTTGGTTTATGGTTGAGGCACAGAAGGTGTGTCAGATTTTAGGAATATTGTAGAGCAATTAAGAAAACATTTTTGTTCATTTAATTCTCTAAAGTCGAGAAAGGTTTCCAAGCGAATGAATGGAACGGCCAGGCCAGCTTGTGTGGGCCTGCAGGCCTGGCAGCCCCAGAGCCCAGCACCCTGGGTAATGCGCTGCTCTCACCAATTTAGAATACTTTGTACTTTCAAACAAGGGGTCCAGTGTCTTTATTTTACACAGAGGTCCGCAAATGGCAGTGAACCCCAAGTGCAGCTTTCCCTCGAGTCTCCAGGTTTATCGTTATCCCTTGGCATCTCAGGGCAGCCCCTCCTGGGTGCAGCTGGCTGCTGAGCCCAGGTGCGGATGTGCGAGGGGCCGGGGGCCAGAGGGAGCCCTGCAAGGTGTCTAGGAGGCATGCTCCCAGCAGGGCAATCCCAGAGGTACAGAGTTGAATCCTGAGCTTGGGTGATATCCAGCATTTCTCTGGAGGCTTTGCAGAGCTTCCCGTGAAGTGGTAAAATCTGTGGTTCTTTATGGGAATGGCCTCTGAGAAAGAGGGAGGTTTAGTGAATGATGATATCTCGAAAGATGTGTAACTTCTGTTGAGACGACACATGTCCTAGCAAGTAGTATGAGCGAGCACCTGATTCTTAACCAGAGTTCAGCAGGGGAGTGCCGGTAGCCTTTCCATTCCATTATTTAGAAGTTTGAGGAGTTTTGAAGGTTGCTTGGTGTATGCCTTATGAACATCGTGCCATGATCTTTGTCCTCAAAGCATATAGGACCTTGTGAGGGAGAGAAAGCTTAGTAAGTACAGACCAGTGTGTGGTGTCCTGCCAGCCATGTCCTTACGGACAGTGGGCCCAGGTTACTAGGGGGAGAAGGTGTCTTTATTTGTGTTTTGTTCTTTTTTTAGACTCACAATGCTTTAGTAAGGTTTTTGGGGGGAGGGGTTGCGCCTGGAGCTGGAAAGCAGGGGCGGCATTCCAGGCCAGGGAAGGGAGGCGCTGTTGCACAGTTGTGTGGGGCGGCAGCCTCGGAGGAAGCCATGCAGGAGACCTGAGTCAGGGCAGGCCCAGTGAGGGCTGCGCCTGAGAGGGGCACTGGACACCCCTGGAAGGCTTGAGGCCATGTGTGTGAGGGGCTGGGCCTCAGAGCAGCCTTTTCTCCTTGAGGGCATGACACCAAAGGAAGGGACGGGGAAGAGCTGCTTTGACACATTCTCAGGGAAGACTGTGCAGACCCCAGTGATAGATCATATACAAAGGGCTGTTGGTTGAGTGTAACTCCCCAGATTTACATAAAATAATATAGGTTCATGCTAATCTGTTACTAGAGCTTTTGTCTGGTCCAGTCCCCTCATTTTTCATGTGAGGAAACTGAGGGGCAGTCAAGGGTCTTGTCTGAGGTCACACGGGGCTAGTACCTGGGCCAGTGTACCAGCTTCCTGGACAGCCTGCTGGTCAAACCTGTGCTCCTGGGGGCCCGCCTCCAACCCTCCCGAGTCTTCTGTTTTCCCTCCGCAAAAGGGGTAATACTGCAGTCTCTCCTAAAGAGTTGTTGCGCAGGTTGAATTGACCAGGAACGCGAAGCACTTGGCCAGCACTTGGAAGGACGTGAGCAAGGCTAGCCATCACCGTGGTTATGGTCACCTCTCCCCTTCTCAGTAAGTGGCCTATGTCTGTTACTAGAGGAAACACTGGAAACCAGAGACCTGCAGAAAACTGAAAAAAGCTGAAGACCCGCCACTGGTGTATTGAGCACCTGCCACGTCCAGGCCCTGTGCTAGGAGCTTTCCGTGCGTCATGGAAGGAGCTTGGATTCTGGCTCATCTGACTAGCAAGGGCTGGGGCTGTCCCCTGGTGAGCCACCTGTGCTCACAGACAGGATGAGAGGCCAACTCTAGCCAAGGAAGTCGCAGCGGTGGGAACACGTTCTTGTTCTGTGTTATGGAGTGTGACCTTCAGGATTCTAGGCTCCTATTAAAAATGTTTGGCTCTAAATAAATAAAATCTTAAAAAAAAACAAAATGGGGCGCCTGGGTGGCTCAGTCGTTAAGCATCTGCCTTCAGCTCAGGTCATGGTCCCAGGGTCCTGGGATCAAGCCCCGCATCGGGCTCCCTGCTCAGCGGGGAGTCTGCTTCTCCCTCTCCCACTCCCCCTGCTTGTGTCCCCTCTCTTGCTGTGTCTCTCTCTGTCAAATAAATAAATAAAATCTTAAAAAAAAAAAAAAACGTTTGGCTTCCCTACTTGTGGTGGTGGTGGAGGGAGGAGCAGTGCTGAGCCCCTGTTCTTATTCAGTTGCCCATCCCGTGTCGTTCTAGGGAATGAAGATTTTCTTCATGGTGGTGGCAGCTGTGTATATTTTATACCTTCTGTTCTTGATAGTGCGGGCCTGTTCCGAGCTACGTCACATGCCTTACGTAGGTAAGTGCCGCATCGCAAACTGCCCAAGGCAAGGTGGGCCAGGAGTTGACCTCACACAGTGGGAGGAGTGGCTGGGGTCCCCCCAGCAAGAGGCCTGACCTGGATGGGGACCTGTCCCACTCCCTCATGCTGGGGGGAACCACCAGTCCCTGGGGAGCCACCACAGGGCTGAATGGGTAACTGGGCCTTTTAGACAGGGCCTCAGACCAGCCGTGGAGGGAGGCCTGTGGGGTGGAAGCCCCCTGGGGCCCTGGGTGCCAGTGTGGCTACTGGAGCTGCCTGAATCCTTCCAGAATCGTACCTTGCAGAGGAGGTGGCCGGGGCCGTTTTCCTAGTCCTGAGTCAGGGCAACTCACCTGATCTCCTAGGATCCTTTCCCTCAATCTGTCACAATCAAATAATAATGGCCATGGTGTCTGGGGATCCTCCTTGACTCTGGGGAGGTGGGACAGCATTTCTTCTGGGCTTCAGGTGCACACAGGCTTAAAGTCCAGAGGGAGGAGGGGTTTTGTTCAGGAGGCTTTGTTCATTTTTTGTCTTTATTTTTAAGCTCCCTGAGATGAGAATGGAATTTACTTCCCAAGTGGTTTAATGGGGTATTTATTTCTTTTTCAGATCTCAGGTTAAAATTTTTGACTGCATTGACTTTTGTAGTGCTTGTCATTAGGTAAGAAGACTTTATTTCTTCAAAGAAGCAAAACAGCGAATTTGTATTTTCCTGTCATGAGTGTCTTTTCTCCCCTTTTAACAGAGTTAATTTTGGGGCATTTCTAGCCAAATCTGTTCAGTGGGTCAGAGGGCCGCTTGCGCAGGGCAGGCACTGAGTGTGCCCAGCGGCCGGGAGAGCTCCTGCTGTGCTGTAAACGCCCCGGGGAATGGCCAGGGCCTGAGCCCCTGCTTGCTCGGCCGGCGCCATGTTGGAGCAGCCACAGCCCAGCGCGGGGGAAAGGACTAGAATGCCATGCGTGTGTACTTGGCACCTGGCATCCTTTTGGTGCCCCAAGGAGAGGACCGTGCATTTGAATTCGGTACCGTGGGTGTCCTTGACCTGCAGCGCGGTGGCCCCGGGGGGAGGGGACGCTCTGGTGGGAGTCTGCGGAGGCTGAGGCCCGGGGACGACGCTGTTTCTGTGAATGCATGCCAGGTCGTTGTCGGGTTGTTCGTGGTTTGTCTCCTTCTGCTAAAATCCAAGTCCAGAGGGAAAAAAATCTAGTCACTTGCCTTTCTTCCTTGGCGGTTTAGATGGCAAATAAATGGCTGCCAGCCCTTTTCCTAGGCGGGAAGCGCACGGAGACTCTGAGAGGCTGGCTTTGCAGGGCAGCTCTGGGTTCCCCGGCTGCCCGAGCTGCGGCCTCCCGTGGGCACCCGTGTCCCCTCCCCGCTGGGTCGTGCTCATCGCTCCCCACACCACACGAACTCAGCGTGGACTTCCGTGAGCTCGCGCTTCGTTCAGCATCCGCGTTCACCTGGAAACCAGTGCCCGCGTCGTGGAGGCAGCCCTTCCTCAGCGCCTGGTGCACGGGCGCTCTCTGCTTGTCACACGTGCTCCCTCGTGCGCCCTCGCGCCCTTTTACACACACACACACTCCTCACACACATGCTCATACACCCCCTCACACACACACACACACACTTTCACTCACTCCCTCACACAGACTCTCACATCCCGTCTTACACACTCACCCCCCACACTCACACCCCCTCACACCCCTTCACACACACTCTCACACCCCTCACACACTCTCACACTCTCACATATCCTCTCACACTCCCTCTCATACTCCTTCACACACACACTCACACCCCTCACACACTCTCACATATCCTCTCACACACACTCCCTCTCACACCCCTTCACACACACACTCACACCCCTCACACACTCTCTCACATATCCTCACACACACTCCCTCTCACACCCTTTCACACACACACTCACACCCCTCACACACTCTCACTCTCTCACATATCCTCTCACACACACTCCCTCTCACACCCCCTCACACATACACTCTTTCTGTCTCTCACACACACCCTTCACGTCCCCTCACACGTCCTCACTCATGCTGAGTCCACAGGTTGACAGTGGGACACCTATGCTGACCTCCGTAGGGTCTGACTTAGAAGTCATTCTGCCTTTATGGTCTTTCTTCATGTAAGCTTCAAGGGGACTCATTTGTTTGTCCAACAAGTGTGTGTGAGTGTCTGCTCCGGTCAGCAGGCCAACAAGTCCCTCCCTGTCACGGGGCTTACATTCCAGTGGAGGAAGACGGTGATGAACAAGTAGATAAATAGCGTAAGTCCTATAATGAAAACCGAGATGTGTGACGATGGCAGAAGAGGTTCTGCTTTAGACAGGGACTGGAGGGGACGTCTCTCTGAGGAGGGGACACTGGCCTGGGGCCTGAGGGAGGAGCCCTGGAGACACATGGGGACAGCAGTGTCCCAGGAGGTGAGGACGTGAAGGGAGGGTGGCCCCCGGAGAGGTGAGGTCGGGCCCTGCACGCCGCCAGGAGGAGTCCCAGGTTATTTTCGGTGATGGGAAGGAACCCTTGGGAGGGGTCAGAGCCGGGAGGTGAAGGGCTCCGATTTGCGTTTTTGTTAGCGATCGGTCTTGGTCCTTGTGGACAGCGGGCCACAGGGAGGGCAGAGGAGCGCGGGGTGGCGATCTGGAGGCCGTGCAGTTGTTCAGGGGAGAGCCGCGTCGGCTGCGGAGCTCCCTGTGCTCAGAACCTTCTGTCCTCCTGTGTATCCGCAGGCGGGTGTCTGAACAGAGGTGCTGTGCTTCCTCACTGTGAGAATGGCTGAGCCCGAGGAGGGGCAGGGGACTTCCTCAGGGCCTTGTCGTTTGTGGTAGGAGCTGGTCGTGGAAAGGAGATCTAAGGCAGTGCGAGAAGGGAAGGACGTGCCGATGGGGTGCTTCCGGGCCCCTGATGGGGGCTGCGACATGGTCTGTGGCATGGCTAGCTGCTTCTGCCCCAGCAGCGGCCCTCCTGACTCTGAGACCAAGCCCCTGAGGCCGGGGTGCTGTGTGCGTGTGCGCATGTGCTCTCGCGGGCCCGGGGGTGCGCACGGGTCCGTGCGGAAATGGTAGTGAATGGACCACGTGCACGGGGTGAACGGAGTGAGTTCTGTGAAGCTGGTGCCATTTCCTCATCTCTGTTTACTTATTGTCCCTCCCCCTTTTTTTCAGCATCGTCATCCTTTATTTAAGGTTTGGAGCACAAGTATTACAAGACAATTTTGTAGCTGAACTGTCAACTCACTACCAGAATTATATCCTTTCAGTGGGAAGCCTTCAGGCTTCAGGACCACGCTCTGCACGGGGTGGTTAGCGTGTCAGGGCCGCAGACGTGAAGAAGAGGCGGGTCACCGCACCGTGGTGCCTTGTGTGCCGTGGGCCCCTCCACGGCCCACCCCCTGGGCAGCGGCTCAGGCTCGGCAGGGCGAAGCGGTCCCGAGGGAGTCACACTCCCCAGCTGCTCTCCCCACCACCCTGCTCTCCGGTCCCTGGGGATTCTTCGGGAACCCAAGCCCCATTCAGAACCTCGCATCAGTCCAAGGTGCCTATTCTCCCCACGGAGCACTGAGGGGGAGGCTAAGCCCGATTTGAGAGTCCTCTCTCCCCATCACCCAGATGTATCCAGCTGCGGTGTCCACAGGTTGTGGTGATTAGGGCAGTTTAAGCCTGTGTCCCCAGAAAAGGCTCATACGGTAGCAGGATGTCCTTCGGTTCCTGCGTGTGCCTGAGACCCGTGGGACAGGTTCCTTGTCCGCTGAACTCCTCTTCAGATGCTTGGCCGCTGACGGAGCTTGCCACTCCTCCTTTCAGTGATGGCGTCCATCAGGGGGCGCTTTAGAGTTGATCCCTTATATCTTAGCTTCTTTCCTTGGGGCTTCTTACATCCTTAGAAGTAATGCAGGATTTTTCAAATTTTAGTGGCTGGATTTCACACTGACCTTTTATCAACTTCTCAAAGGGGTCTGTAATGCAGAAAAGATGAAGAACGACTGGTTTGAGAGACTGTTCCAGTTCTTGATTTCATTCTCTATTTACCCATATGTGTGCACAGCCCTCCTGCCCTTTGTGAGTAACTTGATCACATCAGGTCCTGCCACCTCCAGAGGTTTCCATGGATAGAAAAGAGCCCGGTGCACCTGTTATTTACAGGTGACCTTGAAAGGTTATTGTAACCTTTGGCTGTGGGCTTGCCCTCTGGGGTCCTGCTGTTTGGGCCGTGGAACCCCGAGGTCCTCGCTGGTGGTGAGCAGTGGAAAGACCTGCTGGTGGTTAGAAGGAGCAGCCAGACTGAAAGCAAAGACCCCAGCTGAAATGTCCAAATACGTAGTGTTCCGGGGCTGCTGATTTCCCTTGACCAGTATCACCAGCGGAATTCTTATCTTTCTATGGCTTGTTGAACTTTTACCTCTACACTTTGGCCTTTGTGTATTCTCCATCGAAGAACGCCCTGTATGGTAAGCCACCTTGGGGCTGGGTTGCTGGCCAAATGGCTTCACAGCAGTTCAGGACCCACCTCCCGGGTTCCCTGTTAGTGCTGGGCCCCCAACCCTAGCACAGAGGGATGAGGTAAGCTGCAGGGTAAGCCCTGAGTCGTAGTGAGAACACAGCATGTGCTGTGTCATTTCAGCACAAGACGGGAACAGTGGTTCTGGTAGTGGGTCCCGGCACAAGCATGTCCCTGAGCCGTGTGAAGCCAGGTCTGTTGCACGCTCGTGCCATGGCCATTCAGAGAAAGCCAGAATGTAAGGAGAGCCAGACTGTCACACAGGCTGAAAAGGACGGGAACTTCCTGGCACTTGGGCAGGGGTGTAGCATTTCAGGCCCACCGCCTGACTTCCGTGCTGTGTGAGTTCTCAAAGCACCTTCGTGAAGAGGTCCCACTCGAGCCTCCCAGCAGCTCTGTGATGAAGATGCAGTTAGTCCCTCCTGAGATGAAGAAACGAGGCCGAGTGGCTTGCTTCCTCCCGGAGGTGGGAGGGAGCAGGGCAGGCGCCTCTGGTCTCCCGGGTGTTTTCCGCCCCCGCTACCCACGCGGACTTGGGAGAACAGAGCCAGATCAGAGCTGCCGTTGGAGGGTTCCTCCTGGAGCCTGTCTGTTCCGGGTGCTTCCGCCGCGCGGTCTGCCCAGCAGCCTGCCAAGTAGTGATGCTGCCCCGGGCTCGAACGCGAGAAACAGGCTCGGGAGCGAGATTCGTTCAGGTCCCACAGATAATAAATGGTGGAAGCGGGGATCTGAATCCCGCTCTTTCGGACGCCTGTGCTTTCCTGGTAGCATCTTGCCTCCCCGGGCTAATCACATCAAAATGCTTTTGTTGGCTTCCAGAGTCCCAGCTGAAAGACAACCCTGCGTTCTCCATGCTGAATGACTCTGACGACGAGGTGATCTACGGGTAGGTCCCTGCCTCTCTGAGGGCTGTCTACGCTGAGCGTTCCGCCTGGTTTTGTGCCTTTACTGAACAGGCTGTTAGTCATCCTAAAATGATTTTCAAGGCATTATGACATTTCTTTCACCTGGGGGTGTCCCGTGATCCCATGGGGTTCTGTTTTCACGTTGTTCTGACTAGATTGAGCGGTGTTCCTTTTTTTGAACACTTGGCATGGGTGGTGCCCACAGGAGGAGCAGTTCTCCCTGGCAACGGGCCCTGGTGCCCGGTGGGGGGTGAGGAGTGGGCAGGAGCAGCAGGCGGTAGAAACGGGGAGCGCGGAGCCGTGAAATGCCTTCTTGCTAAAATGGCATGTCAGTGTGGAAGAGAAGAACAGAAGATGAGCTGTCAAAAGCCGAATGGCATCAAGGGTCTCTTTTGTGACAGGAGTGACTATGAAGAAATGCCCCTGCAGAACGGCCAGGCCATCCGGGCACAGTACAAGGAGGGCTCCGAGAGCGACTGAGCCCCCGGCCGCCGGCGGGCCGGGCCGACGCTTTCCCGCAGCGCCGCTTCCTGGCCTTCCCCGCTCCTGCTGGTGTTCAGGCTTGTCTCATAAGCAGAGATTTCCTGGTCCTTATTTGTTTACGTATTTTTTAAAGGAAAACCAAAACCAAGGAGAAATTTAAACATTGGGCCAAATTTATTGTTAGAGTGGCTGCATTTGGGAAGAGTGGCGCTGATAAGTGTAAACAGCCAAATCCCTTTTCCGGATTTCAGATGAGAGAGTTCATTTTTAGTGGTGAGGAGGTAATTACTCCTCTTTTTAGTAGAGTGTTTTTTGTTTTTTTTTTTTTAATAATCTGCTAATTCTGAGTCCATGGAAAGCCCTTATGAATGAGGTCGTCAGCATGGTGGCGTTCTCCTCTTTCTTCCTTTCTTCCCTGCCCTGTACCAGTTTCAGCCCTTTAAATTCAAAAGGAAGCCTATTGTTGTGTCTGTCTCACAAGGACATTCCTTCCCCCTTGAGTGCTCTGGGTAACCAAGCATCCCAGGTGACCAGTAATTCCTGTCTGTTGTGTGAAATGCCTAAGTAATAGCTTATTAGGGAAATGGTGGGCGAGCAGGTTCTAGCCCTTCACTGCCACAGGGCAGAACTCGTGTCGTGAGGGTCTGAGGAGGACTGGCTGAGATTCATAAGGAAAGGGTAAGATAACCGACAAGCGCCAGCTCGGGGAGAGGTCCTGCTGCCGTGGTTTTCCAAGAGCTGTGTACACATGAGTGTGCATGTGAGCGGTGCATATCTGAATGTGAACGGATGTCGCTGTGGTTGGGATGGGGAAGAGGGTATCCGCTACAGTTCCTATAAGCTGTCATTTCTACAACTCCTTTAGAGATAACACTCCATGGAACTTTATTATTTTTTTATAAAAGCTAAACAAAGGATATATTATAGATTCTTTATTGTGAAAAAGTTTTTCAGTTTCACATTTGAAGCCTAGATGAAAGAAAGTGAAACATTTTCGATGATTTGTGGAAGCACATCTTTGGGTAGAAGGTCACTTGCTGGGAAGCAGGCCCCGCCCTCCAGTGGCCAGGGAAGAGGAGGGCCTGCTCTGGAA